>NC_090800.1:5442857-5745238 GCF_036512215.1 Solanum lycopersicum
ATAATTCGCTGGTCTATTTCGCTGCAATTGTATAATTCGATGGCCTATTTCACTACAATTGTATAATGCACAATTGTATAATTCGCTGGCCTATTTCGCTGCAATATGTGTACAAAATTTGCTTTGCATACAATTGAATCGAAGTAAAATGTTTGTATGTTGTATAATTATAAGTGTATAGGAAGAAGATATATATTTTTCTCTCGCTTTACACAAAAACAGAAACACAATTTATACACTTCTGTTGTATAAAGCGAGAGAAAATTGTATTTCACTGCAATTGTATAATTCGCTGGCCTTTTTCGCTGCAATATTTATATAAAATTTGCATTTGTATACAATTTAATCGAAGTAAAATATTTGTAAATTGTATAATTAAGTGTATAGCACGAAGATATATGTTTTTGCATGTGTATATATAATTTTCTCTCGCTTTATACAAAACAGAAACACAATTTATACACTTCTGTTGTATAAAGCGAGAGAGACGAGCAGAGGGAGAGTGGTGAGCAAGAATGGGAGAGTGGCGAGCAAGAATGGGAGAGTGGCGAGCGAGAGTTTTGGGAGAGAGGCGACTGACAAAATTTGGCAAACGTTTGCTATGGGGCACAATTAAATCAAATAATAGCTACTCCATTTATCTTAAGGTTATTAGTTTGCTATTATATACAATTGTCTCTTTTTAAAATTCTTACAACTTGGACTAAAAAAATTGTAAGTGAAGTTTATGGGCTGACAGTTTGCATAATTACAAAATTGGGCTAAAGAGATGGTAAGTAAAGTTATGGGCTGACATATTGCATAATTTGCCCTATATATTTTTGGACCTTACAAAAATATACACCCAACAAAATCGAATTTGAGAAACTTTCAAAAAGGACTAAATTTTAGGCTTAATTAGAGGCCGTTTAATTATAATTTATAACTAGAAGGAGGAGAGAGGCGAACGCGACTGAAAAAGTGAGGAGAGAGGCAAGTGAAATTTGGAAGAGAAAGACGAGAGAGGAAAAATACATGTCGGATATGTTCTATCAGATTGTATCAAAAATATAATTAATACAGTACATTTGCATCAAACAATACAATTGTAACAAGTATATATAATCCCAGTATATTCACCGTGTATCAAGTTGTATCAACAATTATAATCATATCAGGTGTATGAATGAATACATTTTGTATCATCAAATACAATATCAGGTGTATCAAAGAATACAATTATATCAAATAGTATCAACGAATATAATTGTATCAAGTGTATATATTCCCTTTGTATTAACTTTGAATCAATATATTTGAGTATATTTGCAAATTGAATATAGATATGGATCAATTTATTCAAATGTATTTTATCTTTGTTACATATATTGTACCATGTGTGATATAATCTTTTAGAATACGATTGACACAATATTGTATCTCTCCTACTCGTTCAAGCATATTGAGTCTTGAGTATGAAATCAAAGAGGAGAAGAGAAATAAAAAAAATAGGTCTCCACCATCTCACACCTGATTTATCCATGCTAATTAGCCCAAATTCATGTATGAATAACAACAAAATAGAGTATAACATAATATCACTATATAAAATCAACAACCAACCCTATAATTGCACCCTTAGATCTTAGGGTTATAGTCACTCATCACAAAGAGTAAAGAAAATATACTTTCCATGAACATAACCATGAGTAACATGAAACTAAGCAATTAAAAGCAAATTCACTTTGGATTTAACTTCAGTTTGTCAAATTCAATAACAAAGTTAAGAAAATCCCAAAAACGAGAAAGTGTTGTTCACAAAGTAAAATGTTTCTCTCTACCAAAATATTTATAACTCTACTGAAAAGAGTAATAAAAAAGTTGTTCTTTCTCTCTCATTTGAGCTAAAACAACCCCTTAAACTTGCCCGCGTTTTCCGGTTAGACACCTTAGTAAGACCTTCTTCCTATTAAACACCTAATATATAATTAAAGTGTGTCTATTAGACATACGTTGTTGATTTGACATAGTAATTGTAGTGCACTCATTAAAAGCGCGTGAGAGGCTTGTAATATCTCTCTTTTATCCCTATTTTTTCTCCTCTTAACCCTTTTTCTCCATTTTCCGAACATAGTCATAATCATCTCAATTCACCTCTTGAAAATGTCCTCTTCTTTCACTTTCTAAAGTTAAAATTAAAATGGTATTATTAAAGCAACATCAATCCTGATAGTTGAATTAAAAAAAGACATAATTAAGCTAAATTCATAAACAAAGTTGCTAAAAATAACTAAATATGGAGTTGTACCTATTTGGTTTCTTAGTAATTTCATGTTTTAATCATATATGTCAATGATAAAAAAGCGAAAAAGAAGAAGAGAAGACGTTGTTCTGAAAAAAATTGATAGCTTTACGAGACAAGAAAGAATTGAGCTATGCAAGTTAGAGAATATTGTTTGGGAGGAAAGGGAAGGATAAATTATGAAATATTTTTATAATAAAAATAAAAAGAACAAATAGAGAGTTTCATAAAAATTATTAATGGTGGAATTTAAGGTGGTAGTGAGGAGGAGCTTCCAAGAAGATGATGCGGAGGGGGCTGCTGGATTTGATAATTTTTTTTGTAAAAGATACTTTTTTTTTAATTTGCCACATGTGACAGTATGATTCACTCTTTTTTCAAGTTATAGTGTTTGAAAGTCACGCACTCTGTATATTTTTGGGCAATGTCATTGAAGTGTCTAATAGACACACTTTGGGTATACATAAGGTGTTTAATAGGAATATGGCCTCATTAAGGTGTCTAAACGAAAAAATCGTGCAAGTTCAAGGGGCCACTTATGTGTTCAACCTTTACCAAAATTTACCATTAAAAAGTCAATGCATGTCTCATTCACTGACATTAGTCGGGCTCGCTGATTTTGTTCGATGAATTGCCTCTTGTGCTCTAGCTCGTCTTCTTTTGCTTTAGGCTTCAGGTGTTTGAAAGTATGTCTTTCACGTTTGGCATATCTTCAAATACCACCTTGGTATGCCTTTTAAGCCTTGAATTTTTCCTTCTTACACTGTAATTTTGAGTGATGATGAACAAGGTCGTATTTCTGTCGCCTTTTTAGTTGGAGTTCATTGACCTTTGTCGCTAGACCTAAGTGTTGTGCACTTTCTATTTAGGCGAGGTCATGTTCGCTAGATGGTCCATCTTTCTTGTTTAGAGATTATCAATGTATAGTTTGCACTTATTTTTGCATTTTTGGTCATTCTTCCAAACATTCACCCTTGCCTTTTCTGTTAGCCTTCATAGCTAGCTTGTAAATCATCAAAATGTCATAAAAACAAGATAAAATTAGACATTGACGATACTAATTATTGAGTTAAATAAGTCTCAAATGAGTAAAAATATACCACTCATCCACTGGTGAACTTTGCGTGCAATCGAATTCAGTCGTTTTAGAAAAGCCAACAGGAAAAATTTTTGGGACGAAAAACTTTTTCATAGTAATTTTAAATTTCTCAACCTAGTTTGGATTTGGACGTAATTGGAGTCTTTGAAGTGTGGGGAAATTTGGTAAATATTGAGCAAAAATTTTATGATTTTGATTGCTTGAGTAGTTAGGTAACTCCTTAAATAATCCGTACAACTTTACGGAATTGAATTTGGGCGAGTCCCGAAATCGATCTTAGCGCAAAGGGTATTTTCTAAGTATTGTGGATTAAAGGGTATGTTGTGAAATAAGAAATTTGAATTTTGTTAAATTTCTCTCTATCTCGTAAATGCCTCCTTGGCGCCGGTTTTGGTTGCTCTAGAGGAGCCACTGTCGTAGGTGGTGGCCGCCTTGGCGGGATCGACGTGAATTAAAGTCGTTAATAAACCTCTAAACGTCCTCATTAGAGTTAAGATTGATTGGCGAGAGTTTTGATATAGATTCTATTATGGAAACAACTCTTATTGGTACATAGGATCATGGGTATATTCTAAGGTTCATAGAATTATTATAGTTTCAAATTAGCGATCGTTTGTTGATTCTCGTGTTATTATCATAGTTAGTAGACAAAGAACAAGCGGAATGAATCCGAAAATAAAAAGGATCAAGTTTAAGTTTTTTAGGGTTTTAAGATTGTTTTAAGGTAGGTGATGGTTGTGATTTGATTATATGTTGTATTCTTGTTATTGCTTCATTATGATTCATGTATGTATGTGAATGTTGCATAGTTGAATTTACACTTGTTGGAAATGAAATAAATGAATAATTATATGACATGAATCACTTATTGATTGTATGATTATTGAGAATATACATGTGAATGTGATTGTGATGTGTTGATGGATCAAATTGTCACGTTTCGACATAAAAATAGGATTGAATTACCACTTACCGATATAATTACGAGATCGACATACATGTTCTTGTGCACTAACAATTTGAGTTTGGATTTTCTGAGGCGATTAGCTACTTGTGATAAATGTGTATTGTTGAAGCATGTGATATTCAATATTGAATATGTTCGATATATTGTATGGTTATATTGTTGTATTAATTTGTTTATGTTGCACTTAGTGGGATAGCAGCATGATCCTACCAGTATAAGATGGTTGTGTACTGATTCTACACTTGCTCTTATTATTGTTGAGTACATGACATCTTCCGGCGGCTATTGAAAGACCTTGCTTAGAAGATTTGTGATTGTCAACTTCAGGTTCAAGGGTGAGCTAGCATTTTCCGGAATGCCATGAATTTTCTTTCGTCTATGTCCACCATTTTTGGACTTAGACATTTGCTTTAGTTAGTTGTTTAGTTCATTAGATTGGGGTTGCATTCCTTCTTATTTAGACTTGTTGAACTTTTAGATGTTTTGGTACATTGACTTTCATGTTTTAGGTTATTTCATCCACATTTGTTTAGTTGATAGACTTTTGTTGGAGTTCATGGGAACTCCCTATTTATTTTCTTAGTATTTAACTTCCTTCCATACTTTAAATGCCTTAATTTTTATTTTAGTTGCTTGTTTGGGTTGTAGTAGTGTCTCCACTAGAGGGTTAGTGTGGATGCGAATCACGAAGGTCTGGATCATGACAAAGTTGGTATCAAAGCCTAGGTTCATTGATCTCGATGTACCAAAACGAGTCTAATAGAGTCTCGCTTAATGTTACGGGGATGCCTTTACTTTACTTCGAGAGACTGTAGGATTTTAGAAAAAATCTCTATTTCTCTTTGTCTCGTTTCATGCTATAACTTGATTCTAATTGGTATATGTCGATTTCAATTGGTATCTAACCTCCTTTACTCTTTTTTCTATAGATGGTTAACACTATATCAACAGTATTTGTCCCACAACTCCCGTCAATGCTCCAGCAGAGGAACCTGCAACAAGAGGTCGTGCTTTAAGTAGGGATGGAGGAAGCTAGGGGTAGAGGTCGTGGAAGAGTAGCGCCTGTGGGGAATGAGGTACCGTTTGAAAATATTCCTATGAATGAGAACCCTCTTGCACTTAATGAGGAGATAGAAGATGATATTGAGGTTGAGGATGTTGAGGAAGTTGAACAAGAGGAAGAGGTGCCAACGAAGGCTATGGTTATTCCTTCTAGTGATGGGGTGTTAAGTCAATAGATCATGTCATTTCTAAAGGGTTTGGTTGGTCCTGGAATGCTTACCTCTGTTCAAGCAACTCAAGCTCCCGCCAGTTTCCTACTAGTACCACTACTCCTAAGGTGAGTGCAACGAGAGGAATGATGCATTCTCTCATCCTTTGTTGGGTTTTGTTATGACTGGTAATGAGCATGAGATGTTGACTAAATTTTTGAAGCTTAAGCCTCCTGTTTTTCTTGGTTCTGCGAGTAAGGATGCTTATGAATTCATTCTTGATTGCTATGAAAGGTTTCATATATAGGGTATTGTTCATCAATATGGAGTTGAGTTTGTGTCCTTCCAATTTCACTGTGAGGCCAAGAAGTGGTGGAGAGCTTACATGAAATGCAAATCTTCAGCTTTACCTCCACTAACTTAGACCAGTTTCATACTCTGTTCTTGGAGAAATATATGCCTAGAACTTTGAGAGATCGTAAGAATGATGAGTTTATGGCATAGAAGAAATGTGGTATGTCTGTGGCTGCTTATGAGGCCAAGTTTCATGCTTTATCTAGATATGTCACGCTACTTGTTACTATAAAGAAGGAGAGAATCCACCTATTTATTAGGGGTTTGCGTTATGAGTTGCAAGTATTATCTGTCCATATGACTTCTATAAGAAGAGCTTTAATGAGGTGACTTACTATGTTAAGAAAGTAGAGGGGTGAGGCGAGACAGTTAGGCTAAGACATTGACAAAAAGAGCAAAAAATTCAGGCAACTTTCAAGGTTCTTATTACAAAGGTTCGGAGAGGCCAACACTTGCAGCCAAGCCGATCCATTCTTTCATGACTGCCTCTGCAGGTAACTACTCGTGAACTCCATTTCATAATTTTTAGGATACCTAGGGAGTCGCACCTTCAACAGACAGCAGACCATGTTTTGATTGTACTTGCTATAATCGTGGAGAACATGGACATATGAGGAGAGATTACCCACATCCGCGTGTACTGGATTCCGTGCAGTAGTCATCTAAAGTAGTGGTATCCACGGGGAATTGTAATAATGGTAGATGACGTCCACAAGTTGGGCGAAGAGGTGATCAACGAGGCTGTGGAGGTAGAGAAAATAATAATGCGGGTAGAGGTAATACGAAACTAGTCAGGGAGATGGATTGTCAAAATGATAGGGTTCAGTGTTATGCTTTTCAAGCAAGAATGAGGCTGAGGCGTCTGACGCGGTCTTGTCTGTGACCGGATGGATAATGTGTTGTTTGATCCAGGTTTTACTTATTCTTATGTATCCGTGAGATTTTACTCAGAATTTGATATGATTTATGATGTTCTTGATGCCCATATTCATGTTTGTACCCTAGTTGGAGAGTCAGTAATAGTTAGTAATGTCTATCATGCTTGTCCTATTATGTTTATGGGATTTCAGACTTAGGCTGATTTGGTGATTTTGGATATGATTTACTTTCATATAATCTTAGGCATGACGTGGTTGTCCCCCTATTATATTGCGTTAAATTGTAATACTATGTCTGTAACTCTAGAATTTCCGGGAAGGAGAAAATTAGAGTGGAAAAGGGTGTACAAGGCTAAGCAAGCTAAGATTGTATCTTCCATTCAGGTTAGTAAATTAGTGGAGCAGGGTTGTGTAACTTATTTGGCTCATATTAGGGATGTTGGGATTGAGGCTCCATCCATTGGGTCTATTCATGTGGTGTCTAAATTTAGTGAAGTGTTTCTTAATGACTTGTCTGGTATGCCTCCTATAGAGATCTAGATTTTTGCATAGATTTAGAGTTTAATACTCGCCCCGTTTTCATTCCTCCATATCGCATGGCTCTGAAAGAATTAAGAGAGCCTAAAGCTCAAATGTATGTAAGAGCTCCTTGATAAGAAATTTATTTGTCCAAGAGCTTACCCATAGGGTGCCCCAGTTTTGTTTATTAGGAAAAAGAATGGACAGCGGTAGTGTTTGCTCTTAAGATCTGGCAACATTACCTCTACGGCGTTAAGTGTGAAGTGTTTACCTATCATCATAGTTTGAAACATGTGTTCACTCAACAGGATCTGAATTAAGACAACGAATATGGATGAAGTTACTTAAAATTATGATGTGACCATTCAATATCATCTGGGCAAGGCTAATGTGGTGACAAACACTTTGATTAGAAAAAATGGTGAGTATGAGTAGTTTAGCTAGCTTGAGTGTATTCAAACATCTTTTGAAGATGAAAATTTGGAGGAACTTAGAAAGAGGATCGTGAATGGTAAGGCACAAAAGACCACTCTTGATGTAGAAGGTGTACTTAGTTTCAAAGGAAGAATTTGTGTTCCTCAAATTGATGAATTGGTTCAAAAGTTGTTGACGGAAGCTCAAGGTTCGTGATATTCTATTCATCCGAGTGTGACCAAGATGTATAGAGATATGAAACAAATTAATTGGTGTCCAGGTATGAATAAAGACATAACAAATTTTGTGTCAAAGTGTTAAAATTATCAACAAGTGAAGTATGGACATCAAAGGCTTGAAAGTTTTCTTAAAAGAATGTCAAATATAGAATGGAAGTGGGAAAAGATAGTCATGGACTTTGTGGTTGGTCTTCCCAAGACTTAAGATAAGTTTGTTTCTATTTGGGTGGTGGTTGATAGATTGACTAAGTCATCCCATTTTATTCCGTTAAGAATAGATTATAATGCTGAACAATTGGCTAAAGGTTATGTGAAAGAGATAATAAGGTTGCATGGGGTGCCCCTTTCTATCATCTCAAATCATGGTACCCAATTCACTTCCAAGTTTTGAAGGAAATTACATGATGAATTGGGCACACAACTCACTTTAGTACAACCTTCCATCCACAGACAGACGGGTAGTCAGAGAGGACTATTCAAGTGCTAGAAGACATGTTGAGGGCATGTGTGATTAATTTTGGAGGTCATTGGGATAAATTCTTATCCTTATGCAAATTCTCTTATAATAATAGTTATCACTCTAGCATAGTTATGATACTATTTTAAGCACTCTATGGGAGGTGATGTAAATCATCCATTGGATGATTTGATGTTGGAGATGTGAAGCCTTTGAGTGTTGATTTGGAGAAGGATACTCAAGAAAAGGTGAGGAGTATTCAATCTAAGCTTGTACCAGCCCAAAGTAGACAGAAGAAGTATGCGGACTATTAGGTAAAAGATATGGCATTTCAAATCGATGAAAATGTTCTTCTTAAGGTATAACCCATGAAAGGGGTGATGGGATTTGGCAAGAAAGACGAGCTAAGTTTGCTATACATTGGTACTTTTGAGGTTCTTGAGTCTGTAGGGACAGTGGCTTATAGACTGGCTCTATCGCCTAACCTATCGAACGTTCATTCGATATTTCATGTTACCATGTTGAAGAGATATCATTGTGACTGTGATTACATCATTAAGTGGAACTCAATTGTGTTAGAAAACGATCTTCAATATGAAGAGAAACTGATTATGAAACTATCATGATGTGCGTAAGTTGAGGACCAAGAAGATCAAGTCCCTGAAGGTTCAATGGAAGCATAGTCCAGTCGAAGAAGCCACTTGTGAAACCAAGAAGGATATGTGAAACATGTATCCCCAATTGTTCGTCGACTCAGGTACTACTTCGTTCCTTCCTTAGCTTGTATTTCCTAAGTTTGTCACTCGGGGATGAGTGATGGGTAAATTGGTATCTATTGTAACGATCAGGTTTTGTCGTTATAGAAAATCCAATAGGTAATAATTTTGGATCAGAAAACTCTTTCATAGTAAGTTGAAATTTTCCAACCTAGTTCACATTTTGACAAAATTCTTTAAGGTGTGCAGAAATCTTCTAGCAAATGGGTGAATTATTTATGATTTTTATTGTATGAGTAGTTAGGTAACTCGTTACAAAATCCTTACGACTTTAGATAATTGATTTTGGGCGAGTAAAATTCACGGAATTGATTTTAGCAAAAAAGGTATTTTTTTTAGCATCGTGGGTTAGGAGTATGTTGTGAAATGAGAATTTTGTGAATTCTTAAATTGCTCTCTGTCTAGCAAATACCGCCTTAGAGCCAGTTTTGGTCGTTGTGGCGTGATCGACACGAATTAAAGTCTTTTATAAACCCTCTAAGTTTTAAACTTTTAGAGCTAAGGAACGAATCCCAGGCAACTCCTACTCGTTTTTTATCATTCTTGAGGCTAAAGGTAAGTTTGTCACTCTCCGAAACCATTTTTTCGATCCGTAGAACGTAATATAATGGGTTAATATGATGGGGGAGGATTTTTATATAGATTCTATGATGAAAACAACCCTAATTAGATACTTGGAATCATGGGTACGATCAGAGTTCATAGAATTGTTATAGTTTTTGGTAATTAGCGATTGTTTGTTGATTCCCCTGTTATTATGATTGTTTGTAGACCAAGAACAAGTAGAACGAATCTAAAAAAGGAAAGATCAAGTTTCTTAGAGTTTCACGCTTGTTATGAGGTAGGTGATAGTTGTGATTCTATGATTGTGTGATGTATTCTTGTTGTTGCTTCATTATGATGCAGGTATGTATGCAAATATTGCATTGTTAAATTTAACACTTGTTGAACATGAAATAGATGAATAATTATATTCCATGAATCACTTCTTGATTATATGATTATTGAGAATATACTTAATAAATGTGATTGTGGTGTGTTGATGGATCGGATTGCCACATTTTGACATAACTAACTAGGATCGGTAGTCACGTTTCGACATAACTAACTGAAATTGGTTTCCACTTTCTGACATAAAAATAGAATTGGATTTCAACGTTCCGGCATAACTATATGATGGGGTACCACGTTCTAGTGCACTAATAGTTTGGGTTTGGGTTTCACGAGAAGACCAACTAATTGTGATAAATGTGTATCGTTAAAACATGTGATATTCAATATTTTATATGTTCGATATATTTCATGGTTATATTATTGTATTAACATGTTTATATTGCACTTAGTGGGATAACGCGTGATCCTACGAGTATATGACGGTTGTTTACTGATTCTGCACTTGCTATTATTTTTGTTGAGTACATGGTATCTTTCGGCGGCTATTGATAGACCTCGTTTAGAAGATCTGTGATTGTCAACTTCGAATTAAAGGGTGAGCTAGTATTTTTCGGTATGCCATGGAATTCTCTTTTATCTTTGTCCACCATTTTCGTACTTAGACATTTGCTTTAGTTAGTTGTTTAATTAAATAGATTGGGGTTGCATCCTTTCTTGTTTAGACTTGTTGAACTTTAGATGTTTTCGTACATTGACTTTCAGGTTCTAGGTTATTTCTTCCGCATTTGGTTAGTCGATAGACTTTTGTTGGAGTTTATGAGAACTCTATTTATTTTCTTAGTAATAAACTTGCTTCTATAACTTAAATGTCTTAATTTTAGATGCTTGTTTGGGTTGTAGTAGTAGTTCTTACGACGATTTGGATCATGACAATATATTAAAAAAATTACAGTATATTATTGTTATAAGTACAATATTATTTAGAAGATCTTTTCCAAATTGATATAATGAAGTACCTTATAACAAATAACCGATATAACGAAGTTCGACTATACCACCTTTTGGCTATTACTGTAAAACAAAAGCATAATATTAAATAACCATAAATAATATTTACAGGTAAGTCTGTTTGAGATAAAGAATTTTTTTATAATATTATATAAAAGTAGGAAAAATAGATAAGCTCACCCCATATCTAAGTGACTATGAAACTAATACCCCTTTAACCATGGGAGGCAAGGAAAGTAAAAGCAATTATCTATCTGAATGTGAAAGGAAATAAAAAATTACAATTTAAATAAATTAACAATAAATTTTCTAGGACAAATAGAGATCAATTTTTTTGAAAAAAATTGAAAACGTTCTTATGATATATTTACTGTTGTTTTTTTATAGATGACAAATTCACAGCGTATCAGAATCATTAAAGTAAAGAATATAACAACCCAATCAAATACAAATAAAAATACAAAATATACAATAAAGTGAAAGATATTTGTAAGAGTATGAAGTACATATGTGAGGATTTAACATTTGTAATTTTTCCACCTTTTAGAATATAAGGTTATAAATCATATTAGAAAATGTAAATTCAAATTCTAGAGGTGTGTTTGGTAGTAAGGTTTTTTTTTAAGAAAAATATTTTGGGATATAAATAATTTTCTTTGAAAAAAACGTCTTTTTAATGAATGTGAGAGAAACAAATTTAATATGTAAATTTCAAAATAAATTTATTTCTTCACACTTATCCATCACTCTCAAACCTCCTCCCTGTTCTTTTTCGAACACTCGTTTCTTATCAAATATTAGAAAATAAGTAAGAAAATTATCCAATTTTCATGAAAAAATTTTTCTCCATAAGACACACTCTTAAGAGTCCGTTTGGACATGCTATATGGAATTATAATTTAAAATCAGATTAAATTGGAGTTAATTTTGGCATACAATTTGAATTTTTAGATTATCTTTTTCTTATAAACATAAAAAAGCCACAAGTTATGAAAACTATCAAAGTTTTTCCAATTGTTATACTCTCACCAAATGAGCAAATCGAAATTCATAAATAAGATATTGAAATATATTAAGACGCTTCATTGATAATTTTTATATATATATATATATATATATATATATATATATATATATATATATATATATATATATATCACCATGCCTTTTTTTTTATACATAAATAAGTATTTCGATAATAAGCTTTCAAATACATATAATTTTATAACGATCCATCAGTCAACAATAGTAGTGAATAATTATTCTTTAATATAATTCTTTCACTTCACAAGGTACAAACAATCACTTCACACCGAGCATGAATATATATATTTCTTGCAAAATAAAAAATAAAGAGTCGTCTTTTATTTTTTTATTTTTTTTTTACAAAAGATAAACTTATTGGTCAACTTTTACATTTTAAAAACTATTTAAAATCATAATTTTAAATCTCAAATCATGTTTTTAGAAGAATTTGAGATTTGAATCGTGATCACATACCTCATGTCCAAACACTAATTTAAAATTATAACTTTGTGTCGCATATCCAAACGCATACCAAATATTCTTTGTAATTAATCATCAAACACAAAGAAAAATGAATATAAATTTTTTATTTTCATAACCAAACACCTTCGTACAAGTTCATTTAAATTCGTAACTAATACTATAGCTCCAAAAAAACATATATTGGGGCATTTGTTGTTTCAACTTCACTAGGCAGGCCACATAAATTAGAGTTAAGAATCCTTCGATATGTACACCCACGAGTAACCAGAAAAGTCCAAGGAGACATGAATCTCAAATTAAAGAGACAGACTAGTCCAATCAAACCTTCTATAAAAGGGAAGCAAAAATGGTACTCCAACATCAAATGATTATGTCCAAATCCATATAAAATCAAAGGCAATCACAAACACAAGAGATGGAAGAGAAAAAGTTAAAAACTTTATTGGCTGTGGCATTTGTACTTTTGTTGGACTTTTTAGTTTTATACACCATTAATATATTTTACGCCATTAGATTATTCAAATGATATCTACGAGTAATTAGCTCTCTTGAAATATAGAATTTGAAAGTCTTGAAAACAAGATAGTTGTCACTACAAAAAAACATGAAATTAGCTATGAAATAATTTATTGGCTATCCTTAGCTAATCTATCACTACAACGCTTCTAGCTAATTGATTTTTTTCTTATGATTCACAACTAAAACATGAAAATCTTTTATTGTTTGATCATAAAATCTATAGCGATAGATAAAACACGATTCGATGGTGTAAAAATTATTTAGTTTGACAATAAGTTGGAGGAAGAAATGGGGGGAATCTTGTGGCCATAAAGGGGCATTGATTTTTTTAATTTTGCATGCATGAGACATTTGTTAAAGCTCTATATGTATTGGGAAAGTCGTTTATACTATGAAAGAAAGTTGTATGAAGGGTAGAAATAGGTAGTTTCCTTGTTTAGCAAACTCTTGAATAGTCCCATCAATAAAAAGACACAAACTTTCCTCTCATAAGCTTGCCTCAAAAGAGATCACTATGAAATAGACTTGTGATTGTAGCACTGGTCATTTTCAACTTTCTTTCTTTAATATGGCACCACAAACATGAAAAAAGAAAAGGTTAGTAGATGTAATTATAGCTGACATCTATACGTTCAAACTCTCAATGTGTACAAACAAACACTTATTAAAATAGACATACAGATCCTAAAATGGCTATTTAATGTCCGACATGTATTATATGCCATGCGTGACACATGCATATGTTCATTTGTTCAACTTTATACAAGTTAAGTTTAGATGCTAGCATAAATATACGTGAAATCAAGTTAAATGACATATTTATATATTATGCCTAATATCTAAGTTCGTAGAGGAAGGAACAAGTTATATTTTAAAAATGAAATTTTCTCCGCCAATTTAGTCGAATTTCAAAATGAATAGATAATCAGAAGCATAAGAATAACAATTGTCCAATTGATCCATTCGTTCAACTTATGCCTTCTCTTTTTGTTTGTTTATATGATCCCTTTATTCGTTCTTGGAATTATCGTATAGTATTCCTAGATATTGACTTCCCCTTTAATCAATTTAGGTTGTTGGAGAAATTCTTAATTAGAGTATTTTATCTCTTTTATTGAGCTTCAAACGAATCAAATTTGAATTACTTAGAATCACTATATACCACTTGTCATTAGAGTGAGGAAAATATGTCAAAACGAGATACATGGATTTTGAAATTGTTTACCCTTAAAATGATACAATTAAATATTTAAATATGATTTAAGAAAATGCGATGATGAAAATTATATACTTTAGATAATATAACTTGCTTAATTAATATGAAGATTTTATTAGCGTCACCTTGACCCGGATCCAATTAAGTGTTCAAGAAACTTCGTTTAAAAAATAGTAACCCTATGAAATTGATCTAGAAGTCTTATCCTTTGACAATTTATCAATTCACTATATTTCGAGTTTACCTTTTATGTATTATAAATTTTATTAACTTATATTGATTTATAATTATTGATAAATCTCCACATCAAACTTGATGTATCAATATATATATAAGAAAACCCAAAATCACAACAATATTAAATTCTTTGATGTTGTGGAAATTTTATTTGCCCTAAATATCAAAAGAAACAAAATATTGTATAGGTTGATTAGATAAGCTTTTATTTGATAGGAGTGGCAAAGGAAAAGGCTTCACATAAAGATGCTGCAACAGTATCTGTTGAAATCTGGAGGGACAATTAAAATTTATTAAATTCAAAGAATCATAGAAGTACTACAAGAATAATTATTGCATATCCGATGTATTGTCTTTTGTGATTAAATTACCTATCTTTCAAGAATAAACCATAATGTCCTGTTGTTAGAATGGGAGATTCTTTCCATATGTTTCACATTCGATATTTGTATTAGATGTTATTTAAATAAATTTTATTTTTAAGAGAGGCATTTTCTATACATTTTTTTTATTATTTTTAAAAATTTAAAATTAAAATGTTTAATTGAAAATTGAATAAATCTCAACTATTCTATCAAAAACACTGTATTTACATAATACCAATTGTTTTTTTGCTTATAATTGTCATATAAATTCATTTAGTTTATATTTAAAAAGTGGTGAAATGGTCCTTTATGTTCGAGAGTTGGTTAAAATAATTTCTTTTAAGTATTCCTGAATAATTATTGGTTTTTTAGGTGTATTAAAAATTAATTATTTATAACATTTTGTATTTACTAAATTTGACAAAAACAATAAAACAATGTTTTGATTATAAACATCAAGAAAATCACATCAAATTCTAATACTAATACAAAAAAACTGTATTAGATATTAGAAACATATCTTTATCTTTAGAAAAAAAACATAACAAGTACATCTCAAAATATTGCATCTAACTTTAAAAAGAACTACAAAAAGTATACTTCTAGCCTCTAGTCTAGGTTCTAAAAATGAGTTCTTTTTCATATTTCTTATCAAAATTAACTGACATAATTTGATACATATTTGACGAAGACTATGTGATCGTTTGTCAGGGAGTATTAGGAGAAATAATTCAAGTATTACGTGTGGTGTTAGTTAATATTATGTTTGATTGGAGTTTTGTGTTTGTGTATTATCAATCTAGGGATTAGTTATGCACCCTACACCGTATTAGAAGATGTATAACTATACTATCCATTTGGTGGTATTAGCTCTAATACCATGGAATTATTCTAGGTAAAGACCAAAATACCCCCTTAAATTCTTTAAATATATTTTTTTTCATTATTTATTTTATATTTTATATTTATACTAATAAATTTATTTAAACAAATTAAATTACAAATTTTATTATTTAGATATAATTTTTTGTTTTTAAAATATGTGTTATTTAATCTATTTATTATTAATATAAAATATTATAATCCGACTAATATGCTAATGTTGATGTATGAATTTAAGAACAATTCATAAGTAAGATATTGCCTCTTAACGAAAGTCCATTAAACATTACACAAGTAATATATATATATATATATATATATATATATATATATATATATATATATATATATATATATATATACACACACATATTCATACACACATCTCGAGTATAAAAATAGTTTAATTTATTTGGCAATATTTATTTTATATTTTTTATTTCACGATGAAGAGTTTTTTAAAAATTTATTGATACAAAACAAAGTTTAATAAATTTCTCTATTAATCATTATAGTTGTGTGACCTTTTGAGATATTAACTCCAATTTATTAAGATGAAAATTATTTACTCTCAAATAATTTAAGTGAGAAATAGTGCATGAAAATAAAAATTTTATTCTCCTAGCTAGTTAATAATGTTATAAAAAATAATATTCTCCGTTTAATTATCTACCTTGACTCAATTACATGAAATAAAAAAATTCATAATAATTCTAGGGTATAATTGAAAAGAATTTTTTTTGTAAACATTTAAACCACACACAAAATTAGATAAAAAATAATGAACCAAACACTTGATAAAAATAATCCTTCCATTACTAATTCCCGCAGTACCAATCCCTGCATTATTGATTTTTCTACCAAATCACCCTTAAAAGTATTAAGTTTTAGACAAATTCAAAAGACCAAAGACATAATTGATGAACTATTTTGGATCTACCTTCGAAGATAAGAGATCGTTTTTGTCATTTTCTCTCAAAATCTATTTAATTTATATTTTAAAAGTCAAATTCCTTTACCCACACTTCCCTCACATCTAATAAGCAAGAGATTGCCATTTTTTTCCTAAATCAAGGACACTGACATTAATTTAGACACTAGCATAACACATCATATAATATCAAGAACCTTTGGGTGAATTGAATAACCTAAATATATATAATTCCATATTATAATGTTAGTCACAAAAATTATCATGCTTCTTTCACATTATCATACTATATTACGTATTTAATTTATTTACTTGATATAAATATTAAATACGGATAATTTCTTACAAATATGATACTATCCATGGTAGGACCAATTTTTGAAAAGACCTACTCCTTACCAATAGAAGAATTCCGTTAAGAGTTACAAAGTACACTTGATTTATATATAAACTAAAAGTTGAAATCACAAGCGAGTTTAATTTATGTGATATATTTTTTTAATATAAAATAATTTAATTTTAATTTTCCAATTAATTAATAATAAAGAAGCTTTCATAATCACATGGATGTGTGATGCATTTAAGCTCAGAGTTTCAAAAAAATATCATTTAACATCTAAATGATATATAGCAAGTTTAAGATTACTCATTCTAATTTCTTTCTTAAGCATGGTGTTAATTGAAATTATTACTCTCTTCGTAAATCCACTTTTATTTGTTCATTATATTACGTCCCTTTTACTTGTATAGTTTAATAACTCAAGAAATGATTTATAATTCCTAATTTATTCTTATTATGAACTATAGGCCTTTTCCAAAATATTAACTATATATAAATGCTAGTTTAATAAATTGACGTTACATTTATTATTTTAAAAATATGTTAATTTAATACTGAACAAGTAAAAAATGAACATCTATTTTCGAGGAATAGTCCAAAAGAATAAATCTAGCTAGATACAAACCCCAAAACCCTATACCTTTTGCCTTTTATTTTACTCTCATCTTTGAACTTTTATATATATATATATATACACTCTTCAAAGTCCAAAAAAATATATATACTTGCCTACTTATATATATGTCTTCCTCATCTCCTAATTCCTCTTGTCTCAACTTATTGGAATCTGCTGATCATAAAATTAACACCATGGATCCTTCTGAACATCTTTGCTATGTCCGTTGCAGTTTTTGTAACACTATACTCGCGGTACGTATTATTATTATTATTACATATTTAACAGACATATCTCGTTGAATTAGTCCTTTTTTTTCGATAAAGGGCAATAGAATAGAAAGACATGAAAGTTCAATAGAAAGCTACTATGATTGTTTTCTTCTTATTATATAAAATATGATTTGACTTTTATTTATATATAGCATAAGATAAGAGATAATAAATCTATTTTGTCAAATCACATGCTATATATATAACTATCATTTCTCTCATTCTTCACTTTTCAACTTTCTATTTTTCATATTGTCAACATTTGTTTTTTTTTTATTTTATATATATATATATTGACAATGTAAATATAATAATAAGTCATTATATTGGTGACATGTAGTAGAGGTTAGTTGTAGGTAGTAACGAAACTAGAATTTAAAAATATGATGTGAGGCTAAGACGATTCGACAGTTACTATATGTACATATAAAAGTATATTTTGAACTTTTAATATATAATTTTATTTTTTAAATTGTCCATGCATATAATTTATAAGGTATTTGTCATTTCTTGGTTATAAATAGGTGGGAATACCATGCAAGAAGTTGTTGGATACTGTGACAGTGAAATGTGGGCATTGTGGTAATCTTTCCTTTTTAAGTAGTAGACCTCCAATTCAACCACAATTTTTTGATCACCAACCCATTCTTCAGGTAATTATTATTAAAATTACTTTAAATAATTAATTAATTTAATTTCCATTTTTCATTTTTTTGTATATGTTTTCTTTTTGTTAAAGCATCAAGATTTCTTCAACAATTTCAAGAAGGGACAGTCTTCATCTTCAAGTGAACCATCATCTCCAAAGGCACCTTTTGTTGTAAAACGTAAGCATATATATAATTTGTAACATAAAAATTTACTTATGTGACTAAACTATTTCTTGTCATCAAACTTTGCCCCAAAAAGCATAATAATTAAGTTACTAACTAAACAGTTTATTTTTGTAATAATAGTTATTATTCAACTTTGCCTAAACACTAAAAAGATAAGAAATTAGAGAAAAATTAAATTTCTTAGTTAAACAATAATAATTTCATGCTAATCTCATTTATTTATGAATTAGCGACATAAAGTCCAATTAATTAGGAGCTAGTTAGTTGCAGCTAGTTTAATATATTTTTTTCATAGTAAATATCATATAATAAAATGTCTCTTTTATCTCTTTATAATGACTTACTTCAATATTTACGCAAAGTTTGAGTGATTTTTTTTAAAAAAATATAGTAATTTTCATGTTATTCTTTTTTCTTTTACAAAATATAATAAAATGACTATATATAAAGTAAAAATTAAGTGATCATCGATACAATCAACCCTCTATTAAGCTTATTATATAAACTAATTTATGTTTTTTTTTGTATTCTATGGTTGAAGCTCCTGAGAAGAAGCACAGGCTACCATCTGCTTACAATCGGTTTATGAAGTAAAACATCATCTTCATGTTTTTATTGATATTTTTTACGTGTAATAAAAGACCGCTAAACACTGTCTACTAGTAAATTTACTTTTTTTTAAAAAAAATCATTTTCTTATTTTCATTCAGTTTAATTTTTAAATGCTCATAGATTATATTCCCTCAAGTCTCAAATTATTTTCTCAAAATAATTGCCACTTTAGTTTTTCAAGAAAAAAGTAATTAATTTTTTTTATATTTTTTATCCTTAATAGTAATTGTTTTTCAAAATTACAAACAAGATTATAAATAGTCATATACGTATTCTAATCAATATTTTCCTTAAGGAGAATGTAAATAAAAAAAAATACATGTTTTTCATAAAATCATGATTATTTATTTAAATAATTATTCTTAATTTATTTAATTATTATAAAGGGATGAGATACAGCGTATTAAAGCAGCACATCCACAGATACCACATAGAGAAGCTTTCAGTGCAGCAGCTAAAAATGTGAGTTAAAATGATTAATTTTTTTGAAATTAAAGTTTATTACATTAATTATTTTTTTATAGCACATATATAATTACAAAAAATAATATAATATAATATAATAATTTTTTCATATAGTGGGCTAGGTACATTCCAAATACTCCAAATGGGACCTTGGCTGAGAAGTGAGAACTACAACAATGTAAGATTTTATCATTATTTTGATTATATTTTATCATCAAAAGTTAAATGAATTTAAATATCGCTTTTTTGATATTTTAAATTGTTAACTAGTAAAATTTATAACATTTTTTGATGTTTCTAACAAAATAAAAACATATATTTGAATTTACACTGAAAATTAGTTAATTTGATCTTGATAAGTTCTTTTTATTAATTTCTTATATATAATGTATGGTGAAATGATTGTCTAACATAAATATTATTTTTGATTAATATAGGTTAATTTAGCTTTGGAGGAGTGAAGCAAAATTTGGAATTTATGGAATAATTCTACTTGCACTGGAAGAAAATTAATATTTATGGTTGACTTTAATTTGGAGACCTTTTTAATTATATATCATGGATGATTAGTCTCTAATGTTTGCTATTTTCAAGTTTTGTACTGAAAAATTTATCCCTATAATATATTTGGTTTCTAGTTTTTATTTTATTCTGCTCATTTTGATTAATAATTTTACTTTCTTTAATCTAATATTCTCATTTTCTCCTTTTAGTTATGGAAGACCTCTCAAAAAAATTGAAAAGAAATTTATGTTTATTTAGCTTTATTAGGATAATATGATAGAAGTCCAACACAAAATTTCTACATTGATCCCTTTTTATTTAAGAAATAATTGTTCGAATAATTTCTTCTAAAGACTCGTTCAATAAATAGAGGAACAAAATTTCCATAATGTTCATATGCACTCGACATGGAATAGAGGGATAGGGGAAGATTGTTTACATTAACACTATTTTGTTTTTATTTGAATTAAACGGAGTGATCAAAATTATAGGAAAAATCTTTTTGACCAGAATAGCATTTTACCTATATTATTTTATCTTTTTGAATATTTTTATCATTTTAGCTTTAATATCTTTTAACTAAAAATAGAAAAAAAAATTAGTTTATTTTAAAATTAAAAAAGATATTCTATTTTTTTTTAATTTTATAGCTATATTCTGGCCAAATTTTCTGGCAATTTAGCATTACCCAAAACAATAAAGCAAGATAAATGATATTTAAAGTGATAAATAATCTTATCGATCAATCAAGGTCAAAATCATGATTAGCCTGTAATTGAGATTGAAATAAGCACATGATCAAACATATACTCCATCCAGAAATAATTGTCAGATTTAGATGATATAATTCTCTCAAGAAAAATTTAATATAATATGTAATTTGACTAATATAGCCCTAGAAATAATTGTCAGGTTTATAACAATAATTCTAATGACTCTAACATTTAAAGACAAATGAAGTTTATACAGAGAATAAATACAGAGAATGGGCTTTTGGTATACGAAGAATGGATATTTACGTGCTACTACTCTAATGACTCTTAAAAAGCTGTACTTAGAATGGTTGATATTTTATTGAAAATTGCAAAAGCGACCTTTTATTAATTAAAGTCTTCTGTAACTTTAGCTCAATAATTATTAAAATGAATAATTATTAAGGATAGAATTGGAAAAAATGAGCTAATTAGTTGTTGATTGTTTAAATTGACAATTAATCTTGAACATCTATTTTTACTACACCTAATGATTATTTCTGAACGAAGAGAATACATTTTTAAACCAAACTAGAAACACTAGTAAAAGCCCTTGGGAAAGAAAAATATGAAGTATTTAAGGTCAAGAAAATATAAGAATAACATGAACTCTTGATATACCTTCGATATGTAGTGAAATAACGCTACACAGTGCATATTCTTAGATTAGATGAAAATCATTGGTGTGTTTTTTATTAGTAATCAAAAAGTTGTGATTACTGAGAAAGTGATTTAATTTTTCTTTCATATTGATTAAATATTTGAGATAGATAGTGTGCTCTAATTTTGATTCATTGTGACGTCCCTGATATTAGCTATATTTTTTATTTAAAAATTTGATAAAATTGGGAGCGGTCAACGTTATTGCTGAGTACAATTTTTTTTAAAAATTCTATACCGATTATTTAATGTTATGTATGGGGTTTACGTGTAGGAAAATTGTATGAAATAATAAACTATTAATTCAAACTAAATGTTATAGCCATAGTTTCTTCTATTTGTAATTCGTAGCAAACATTCCATATTTTTTGTCATCCCATTTGTATACCGAAATATACAAATGTAGGACCCATTTGTATATCAAAATATACAATTAGACCGAAATATTCAAATGCAGAACCCGTTTATATACTGAAATATACAAATGCAGGATCCATTGTATACCGAAAAAAATACAGGACCCATTTGTATATCGAAATAATGAAGAACCTACCTGTATACCGAAATATACAAATAGACTCAAATACATATTTTCATGTATATGCATACCGAAATATATAGATTAATAGCCATAGCAAATAAAAAATTTGTTATGAAGCGCAATTATACAAACTAATGTTTGCTAAACCTAAAAATTTTCAGTTGAGTCATCGTAGTACCTTAAAACTACCCAACTCTACATAGTCTTAAAACCGCCCCCATAACCTTTCTAAGTATCACATTTTTCTAGGACTCTTCAAAATGCTGAATGAAACCATTTGAATCCTCCAAAAATAGTACATTTTGAAAGAATTCGATAATAGTGTGACAATTTTTTTGAAAAGTCCGAACAACATAGGTCATCGTCTTTTCATATTAGTTCAAAGGTGGGTAAGGATCTATTATTGATGTCCCCTTGCATAAGAATAGGGAATATACTTGATCCATCACAAAAGGTCAATAACCACACTAAATTAAGAAAAGATGGAACTACAAAATCCTGACAAAAGATTAGAATGTACTAAGTTCCACATGCTTTGTGCCCCCATATTGTTGTACATTTTGTTGACAAGAGGGAGCTTGTAACCCTTAGGCCCTACTCTGAAAATCTTGTGCAATCTAGTTTTGAGGCTGCTGCTTTATCCAGATACCATACTAATTTCCCTTTATTTGGCTGGACCATCTTTGCAGGCGATGACGGAACGTCAGGTCCGACATCATCAATTGCCAAATGTGCAGCCTCTGCTTTGCTGCTTCCAGTTACAACCACAGCCACATTAGAAGCAGAGTTAATGACAGGCAAAGTAAAAGTAATCCTCTCCGGAGGTGGCTTAGGTGAGTCGGTAACAAAAGTTACCCATTCGTCTTTCTCATCGAGTATGGAGTGATCAGGGAATAGAGATGCAATGTGACCGTCAGGTCCCATCCCGAGTAAGATGAGGTCAAACTTGGGGCAGTCACTAACGTCTGAAACGCTGATTACACGAGTCCTTACTAGCTGTCTAATTACAAACTCATAGTCTTCAGCAGCCTTCTCAGCTGTCACTGTGTCGTTAATCGAATGTACATGGCTTGGAACTATAGGGACCTGAAAAAATGAAAACACAAGTGAGTATTGCCTTCAATGTACTATCATACAACCACGATTTCACCTCCTTAGTCTCTCTTTTTTCGTTCGTTTAAGTAATTAGAGTATTGTGGATAAGAAGAGGGAAACTTTACTAAAAGTCTATCATTTTTTTCAATTCCTTCACCACTCGTCTCTATACCATTAAAACAGATCGATGAGACTCGTATAACAATAGTTAACACCAGAAAAAAGTATAATGGCCGTACAGAATATCTAAACCTGGCCATCAAACTTCATAATTGTATATACAATTGCGAGTCTTTTCACATTAAGTTGATTGTTGCACTCGAGCAATTACAACAACGGATTCAAAGTCCGAGATGTGTGGTAAATTAACTAGACAATCATATTCCTTGTAATTGAGATATGGCTAAGGTGGATACAATATCGGAACAAGAATGATGGATTTATCCTACCACAATCAATGATAAGCAAAACCGTATATGGTTATACGTCATAACTATACTTCCAGGACAGAAGATAGAAATATGATGTCAAAATACACAAACCAGGTAAAAAAGAAAGAGGAGATAAGTGAACAGGTAACAGTACACTTTCGTGTTTGATACTTTTCCACAGCTAGCAGATTACATAAAGGTACTCGAAAATGTTAGACATGACTAGCACGAGAAGTCTACATGATATTCGTAAATGACCAAAGAGATGGACAGGCCTAAAAGGATAACAAGAACACAAAAGCTTGGAAGATACCCTGCATTTTCAAGCCGTATCATACGTGGACAATTTTAACATAAACTAATTCTTCCACAAGGATGTTGTGATCGTACTCTTAGAGTGAAATATCGAGATCTGACTATTGTAAACTCCATCATCCCAAAACAATTTCTTAGAAGAGATCTATTTTAAAGATCTCATGACAAAGAACACGTCTATAATGAATCACAACCCGTACTGAGGCTCACAACTACAAATACTGAGCAGAATAAAGTTGAAGTCGAGACGTTTACCTTAGACAAAAAAACATCTTTGGCTAGCTTGTAATTACTATCAACATGATTCTTCGCCACAACACGTTCGTCCACCCAAAATATATACCATTTGGACCAATCAACAGTCTTGCTGTAAGGGACTTCACATAGTTTTCTGCTTCCTCCAAGTTTTCAAACATATTTACACAATCTTATAGTAAAGGCAACAGAACAAATATGAACAGATAGTGAGTGTGCTTACGTACGTAATTAAGCTAATGAGGGATCCACCAGATAACGCGATGGCAAATACTCCCCTCTCTTTCACAGAAGCTTCTGAGAGTTCTGAAATATAGTCTGCTAGATCAGTGCTTAGTTCATCCAAATACTCGTAAATCTTCACCTCTCTTCCATCTTCTTTAGATCCCGAAAAAGCCATCGTTCACTGCACAAATCACAACATACAAGAAGTCAACTACAATTGGGACCTAACTAGCTCATGAAGGTAGAATTGTCCAAGTCCATGTAAGTATACCACCAGTCTATTTTCCCAATTAACGTGAAACTCTAACCCACTCTAGCACCCCGGTTCACGCCCAGGCCTCAATCCAAGCAAGTCGGGGCAGAATTTTTCCAGTACATTTCTACTAGCATCCTGTAAAGATGTGACACTCAGGTCTAACTCAACCCCAAAAACTACCTCAGGCTAGAATTGTCCAAGTCTATATAAGCAGACCACAAGTCCATTTTCCCAACTAACATGAGACTCTGACCCACTCTAGCACCCCGTTCACCCCCAGGCCTCAATCCCAAGCAAGTCGGGGGAGAAATTTTCCCGTACATTTCTACTAGCATCCTGTAAAGATGTGACACTCAGTTCTAACTCAACCCTAAAAACTATCTCATGCTAGAATTGTTCAAGTTCATATAAGCAGACCACAAGTCCATTTTTCCCAACTAACATGAGACTCTAATCTACTCTAGCACCCCATTTACGCCAAGGCGCAACTAGAGTGTGGAGCGAAAGCCCAAACAAAAATGAACATGACACTGATACCATGATACCATGTAAAAGTATGACAATTATTGTCAAGTGCATATGAACGAATCACCCTTCCATTCCCCAACCAACGCGGGATCTAGCCCACTATAACACCTCTTTCACACTCAAACAACTGGAGCTGGATCGAGAGCCCAAATTTGACGAATACATGCACAACAATTAGTCAAAGTACAAATTTCAAGAAAAGTCTTAAGCAAAATTACAGCTTCTTTTTCTGAAAAATATCATTGTTCTTCTTGAAGTAAGTCACTAAGAAAGAGTTCAACAGTCAACCAAACATGACAATATAGTAAACCACATAATTAATAAAATATACAAAATCAAACAAGCAGTGCATGTATAATTTAAAACAAACAAAAGGGAATTAAGCAAGTAAACTAAAAGTGTAAAAGATAAAAAAGGGAACCAAAGATAAAATATAAAAAATCATGGAAATCATATATACAATTTTTTTTTGAAAAAAAAACTGAAACCAAGACAGAGAGAGACAGAGTGTCTTACAGAGGAGAAGGAAATTAAAGAGAAAAAGGGAAAAAATGGGTCTCAGCAATTTCTGAATCTATATGTATAGATAGACTTATACATCAACACCATATGGCATAAGCTAATTTACTACTCTTCATAATGTGGACCATCAATTTATATCTAAAAGCTAACCAAAATTGTCATAACTACTGCTCTCTCCGTTTTATATTAGTTATTCATAATTATAAATAATATGAACAGAAAATAATCAAAAATATCTTCAAACTATCTGAAATAACTTAAATATATCATTGAACTATATTTTGGCTCAAATATACCCTTTCCGTCAATATATAAAGATCAAAAATACCCCTCTTATTAACATAATCAGTTAACTTATTTAGACTTTCAAAAATATTAATTATGGAAGAAAAATAATTTTTCATTTATATGTCTATTTTTTATTTAATAAATGAACAAATAATTTAAAACAAAAGAGAAATGTAATGATTTGATCTTACCTAGTAAAATAAGAAAAACATGAATCTATGTTCAATACGGAATCAAAGAATCTCCCTACTTTATATTAGTTATTCACATTTATAAATAATATGAATGATTTTACTAATATGTCTTCGTATTCATTTTTTTTAAAAAAGAAATTTTTAGAAGTTTATAACTTATTTAGGCTTTCATAAAACATTAATTATAAAGATAAAACGAATTTTTATTTATTTATCTATTATAAATGAACAAGTAATTTAAAATGAAAGGGACATGTGACAATTTGATCTTAGCTAGTAAAACAAGAAAAACATGAATACGCAATTAACGGACCCCCCCCCCACACCCACCCACCCATTCATTTGTGACACTCCTTTCTCATGGAGTGAAAGTTTCAAATCATAGTTAAAGCGAGTTAAATTAAAACTGTGAGCACTTTTACACTATACGTTTGAGGTGCCTTATTTGATAACTATTTATAATAAGATGAACATTTAATATTAAACGGAAAAAAAATGATGAGCACGTAAGTTTTTATGTTAAGATTTTAAAAATGATAAATGTAAAGTAGTGATATTAAAAAGTATCGATATTAAACTTATGACTCGCTAAATATAGCAAATTATAAATTTGTTTTTTTTCTTTAACGTTAAATTCATATATATTATCTATTTAACAATAAATAATATATAAAAATTTAATTAATTAAAAAAACTAATATAAAAATTTAAATTTTATTAAAAAAATTAAAAATAAATTTATAAAATTTAAATTCTCGATTCACCCATAAATCTGACACATTTCACCTGGATGTGAAATGACTTTTGGATATGACATACAAGAGAATTTACTTTGTGGGGTTCCTCGTGCGTGCGTACAGAGATCACGACAAAATAACGCACAGAAGACTCTCTCAAGTAAATGGATTATGATCTATGTCGGAAAGTTAAAATTAAAGATTTGTTAATATTAATGAAATCGATATAATATAAATATGTATGTTTATATATATTTAATTTTAGGTATGTATAAATATTAAATAATTAAATTTGTATGTAATTAAATAAATACATATATGTCTTATTTGACGTTTTACTTGTAATTACATTATATGCAGCATTCTACAATACATGATGTCTTATTATCTTACGTGTATTATAATAATGTAAGATATATATGTATACATGTTTAATTTTATAAAATCTTTAGTATTTATATTTACACTCCAATTAACAAAAATAAATGTCAGTTGAATCAAAGTTAATTTTTTACTTTTACACGCTTAAAAGAGCGTATATTATTATACTTTTTGTCAAGCCAGCGTTCAGATGGCAAAGTTTAGCAAATTACAATATTCAGATAGATATTGGGACGATCAATAATAATTGAAATATATATTACTCTCTGTGTCTCAATCTATATAATGTTTTTTTATTTTAAAATTCAAATAATTTATCTTTGATCATAAATTTTTCATATATCTTTTAATTATTTTGAATTTGTAATTATTGTGACTTATAATACCTTTTACGAAGTTTACAAATATATAAATTTTATTTTTAAAAAATTGAAGATTTCACGAGCAAACTTCTAAATCAAACTTAAACTGTTTGGCTCTCAAAAAACAACGGAAAAAGGTACAGTTGGGATATCACATAAATTAAGACATAAAAGATAAATAAAAAGCGTCAGGTTCGAATATTCCTAGATATTATGCCTAAAATCTTTTCGCGGAGGAAATGAAACACATGTTTTTAATTTGTACTACAATGATAAGTGAGTTGGACCATTTTTGTTTGAATATTTTAATATATGCAATGTGGTGATTATCTTGAGATATATTTATTAGTACTAATGTCTCACTTGTTATAATATTTTTAGTACTAAAATGTCTCACTTGTTATATAATCATTACTAAAGAGATAAGCTAATTCATTTGCTATGTTGAGTCAAGCAAATCATTTACCTTTTATGGATATATATTGATGAACATTTTGTTTAATGGGTTCATGTGAACCTATTGCTACTTGGGGTCAATTAACAATTTACCTTTGTTAGCTAATACAAGTTCTATGAGAGAATAGGCATGGACTTGTCTTGTTGTTTTCTATTGTATGGTTGCTTTAAATGCATTGTTGTCGTCTTTTTTGTATGAATGCATCACCCTTATAATGTGAAAATGAATTATTATGTCATTTCAATACATAACGATGGTTTTCTAATATTTATATTGGAGTTTTACTAATTAAAATTTGTGTTGAGTAAGATCGTTAAATAAAAAGTATTTTCTATCATAATATTTCAATACTAATAGTTCGAACTCAAAATCTGAAATTATGGTTGGATGCATTCCATTATTTAAAGTGGTTTGTATCCTTATTATGGTTGGATGCATTCTATTATTTAAAGTGGTTTGTATCCTTACTTTACTTATCTATTTGACGAAATAGAATGAACAACTTTTTATTCTCGAATTTTCTGAATTTGATTCAGTCAGCCTCATGACATAATCGAGACTTTTGATTATCGACAAATGCTTCACCAAAAAGACCTAGAGTTTTTCAGTTGTTACCTAGATGGAATAAATTAGCATATCATCGCGCTACTAAACGAAGAAGTCACTATATGACTAAGACCTCAACCTTTTGATGTCATCATGAGTGTTTCTACTTTCACAAGAACCAAACTTATGTCATCTTTCATTGTGTTTAGGCCTAAGTCATCTCCAACCACTCAAAGTTCTCCGCATAATTCATTTAGATACCTCAACTAATCCTTGTGCCAATTGAACATTTTATTTGTTCAAAAGTCATTCCTATTAGACACAAAATGGTGACATGGCAAAAAGCGTGTAGTTCACTTTCCTTGAGCGCGTTAATTTATTAAAAATAATATTTTTCTTTTTTTTCTTCTTAATTTATACCCCTAAGGTAATTTTTTTTAAAAATAATTAACAAAAAAGAAGAAGAACAGTTGTCTTCTTCTTCCCTATTTCTATCAACCCCACCCCAACCCCCATACCCATGCACTAGTGGTTATCTTCTTCCCCCCACCATTCTAATGATTTCAAAATTCTTAGTATCAGTGGTTATCTTCTTCCCCCACCATTCTAATGGTTTCAAAATTCTTAGCATTTTGTTTCATTTATAAATTTTTTGGAGAGATTTTTTTCTCTATCTTTCTCTACCTAAAAAACGAGATGAAGTAAAAAGTTATAATTAATAAAAAAGCTGATGAAAAAAAATTGTCGGGTTAAAGATGGAACTGTACAGGGAGGGGAGGATCGCCATTAATGGAGTTAGAGGGAAATGTATGTTTTGGATTCCAGTTGAAGGTAGGGAAGTGGGTGTTTAAGTTTTACTTCTTCTTTTTTCTTTTTTTTACTCTATAATATAATGTTTAAATAATTTTTTGGATTAAAAAATAACACATGTCATTATTTAATTGGTCAAATTGATATGTCAGAGCGAGTGTATTTCACACATCCTTTATTTTTTGTTTATTATCAGAAAAATGTTCAAATGGTTCAAATTCAGAATGACTGAAGTGTTCAATAGGTAGGACGTCTAGTTGAGGTGTCTAAATGAATAATCGAAACAAGTTTGAGTGGCCGCATATGACTTTGGCCATGTGTTTATAGACAAAATATCATAGCAACCATCATTTTCTTTAGTTCATCACCACACACACCATCAACGGAAATAAAATAACAAACTAAAAACAAAACAAAAAAGTAGAGGAGGAAGAAATGATGAACACATCAAAGGTAATTTTGGAATCTGATCCATCATTTAAAAAAAAAAAAAGAAGTAATGGAAAAATAGAGAGAATCGAAAAATAAAATATATTATGTATCTTCATTTGTAATATCATTATAGAGAATACTATAAACTCTACGATGATCATTAAATATCTAGTTTTCGCTAACTTTTTTTTTCCATGCTTACTAAGTAGTAGAGTTTTATCATTACAATAGGATCGATAAGGTAAGGTCTTGCCCCCTTGCTTGTACTCTTCTTCGAAGGTTCTTTTATTTGTTAATGAAAATTTCTTAGTATATATATATATACTAAAGAAATTACATAGGGTTAGAGATTTGATATTTAAAAGGTTCTTGTGAAAATCTTGGAAAAGAACTCTGAAAGGACAGATTCTCTCCTCTTTGGAAACTCTTTTTATGTTTATCCCTGTTCATACATAGAGCGAATCGGGGTTGGGAAAAAATAGTCAAAAAACTCCTCTCGAGTCCGTCTCGGGACTCTACTCTCTTCCTTGCCTTTCCAAGGAGCCGTAAAGGCTTAGAAGATTTCCATCGAGTCAACCCGTCAAAGCCAAGGATCATGTAGAAGGATTGAAGAGTTGAAGAAGTTGGAAGAAGAGAGACCGGAAGATTCTTATTTATTTTATATAGTATTTTTTTTATTTTGTAATGGGCATAAGCCCTTGTCGCTTTACTTCCTCATATTTTATTTTGTATGTTTAGCTTAGGACAGGTGAACGGGTCAAAACCCAAAACAGGTGGGTCCAATTTCGGTCAAGGCGAACAGAACCCGGAGTTGGACCCAAAATCTCTTTCTTTCTCTCCCTCTCTTTGTTAGTTGTTTTTTTTTGTTTAATGCCGTTAGTTTAGGATTGGAAGACTCCAAACCCCATCGAACGCCTTCTATTTTGTCAAAACTTAAAACTAAAAATTAAAACTTCAAAACGATTAGAGGTTTAAATTTGAAAGACGCTTAGAGTTAAGTTTAAAAGGTTTAACTTTAATGGAATCTAAAAATGATGAATATGTCAAGACTGGTAAAGTTTGTTTAAATAGAAATCTTAAAAGTTCAAAGATTTGCAAACTTAAAGTTAATAAAATAGTCAAATAAGTTAATCGCCGGTAAACCGTAAGTTAGCAGAGTGTCTTAGGTGCCTTACACCTTCCTAAGACATTAATATGAATCCTGAACCTCCTTAAAAATGTTTCAAAAACAATTTTTTCTGTTTAAGTTGTTTAGAAACAAAGTTTTCTTGATTTTTCTTAAAAATAAAGTGGCGACTCCCAAAAGTCGAAAATAACTCTAAAAATAAAACAAACTCTTTTTAAAAAATACTTTTCGATAAAACATCATTAATGATCGGTTCAGAGATGTTATCGTTGGTCACTAATTATTTTGTTCTTCGCTTCATTTTGCATGTAAAATCTGTTTGAGTTTGCCAAGAACTCACATTTTCCTCTCATATAGTGAGTCATAAAGACTCGTATTCCCTCTCTTTGAGTTAGTCAGCCGAAAATTGACGAGTAGATCCCGGATGAAAGAATTTGAAGCGGAAGAAGTCGAACATGTTGAACTAAAGGGCCCATTTTTATTTTACGCATATATTTTGTTATGTTTTAGGCCTAAGCCCTTGTCGTTTTTTATTTTCTGTATTTATTATTTATTATTGTATGATTAGTTTAGGACAGGTACAATGAAAAATGGGTCAAAAGCTCAAAACAAATAAGTCCAGATATCGATCCAGGCAGACAAAAATAGGATTCGGACCCGACACACTCTCTCTTTTTACTTTCCCGTGTATTTATTTGTTGTTGATTGCCTCTAGTTTTAGGGTTATAAATTTACAAACCCCAGCAAAGCGCCACTATATTTAACGGTTTAAATTAATCGATCGACTAAAAAGACTTTAAAATGACTTAAATAATTTCGCGAAATAAAATAATCCACTTAGATAATAGGTTAGTATCTTTACATTTCTAAACAAATTTTCAAATCAAATTAAAGGTAGACAATTTTTAGCCAAGTAAGTTAGTTATTGGACAATTGCAAGTTAGCAAATATTTTAGGTGTTTTAACAGCCTTCCTAAAATATAAATAAGAATCCTCGAACTCCTTTAAATTTTTCAAAAATAATTTTTCTGTTTAAGTCTTTTGAAAACTAAGTTTTCTTGAAAATTAAGTGGCAACTCTGAAAAAGTCGAAAACTTGTAAAAAAAATTTTTTGAAAACGTTTAAAACAGTGGTAAGACTGACTTTATTGTATGGGGCAAAGTGTTGGCTAATAAATAACTTTCATATTCAGAAAATGCAAGTGGAGGAAGAATATTGAGACAGATGCATGGGCATACTATGAGAAACAAGATTAGAAATGAGAATATCCACAACAAAGTAGAGTGACATTCAAGGTGGACAAGTTGAGGGGGAAAAGGTTGAGAGTGTTAGGGCATTCAGAACTATGTTGTTGATATTATGATTATATGTATTACAACATTTTTATTAGTTGTCATGTTTTCTTCACTATCACTTTTTCTTTTCATTACTACTTTGAGTTGCTTCTCTTAATTCGAACGTCTTTCAGAAATAAGCTTTCTACATTCACGTTAAGGTGTGAGTACACGATTTCCTCCCCAGACCTAGTTTATGAGACTTCACTGGATATGTTACTATTGTAATGTAACTCAAAGAGGGAAAAATAACCAAATTATCCAAAAGAAATTCAAAAAAATAAGAGATCTTAAACCCATCTAGGAACTTGAGAACTAGGACCTCGACTAGGAGACTCGACCAACAAAGTGGGACCCTAGATCCAACTTTGACCTCGGCACAAGATATGACCCAAATTTCGACCCCAACCCATATCAAGACATGGGATTAAACTATTACAGTAACATAATATTTGTGTTTTGGCTCCACCCCTAATCTAGGATCTGACTCGAACTCGAAATTTGAGCTCAACTCAAAAATCAAGACTCAACCACAACTCAAGACTTGAGCCAAGCTGAAATTCAGCCCTAGATTCAAGACCAGAGACATAACCTCAGTCTGAGACTTCGAACCATAACCCAAGGCTTACCTCGAGACCAAAGATCTGACCTCAACCTAAGACTCGATATCCAACCCTATCCCTAAGACGTAAGACTCGACTCCAACCTCAATTGAGACACAACCCTGACCTAAACTGAGGACTAGAGACCTAATCCCAACCTTAACAAGAGACCAAATACCCAAACCCAACCTTGATATAAACTAGAGATCTGACCCCCAACCTAAGATCCAAAACTTGAGACCTTACCTTGATCCTTACCCCAATCTAGTTACAGAGATTCAATCTTGATTTAAGGCTTAGAGATCTAACTCTAGCTTCAACCTTTATTTGGGACTTTAGATTCGACACCCACCTCTATATAAGACCCAATACCCGATATTGAACCTTGATCTGAGACCCATTACACAATATTTAACCCTACCTGAGGCTTAGCATAACCCAGTCAGGGATTCGGGACTTGATTTCGACCTTGACTTGAGACTGAAGACCCAATATGATCTGAGATTTGATCCTAATGGATATGATGAAAAATATTGTGGAAAAAAATTTGCGATTTAATCATGATAGAAAACGAGTTGAAATTGAGAATAAAAATGGGCTAAGTTGACAATCATTTTTAAATGAGTTATGCATGGATGATTTAAAATTTATTCAATTTCGAATCATCTTTAGCCCAACCCATAAAAATCTGAACATATTGGGTGGGTCTATATTTTTGGGCTGAATTGTAAGTTACCTTTATGGAAAAATTACTTAACTACACAATCCAACGTTATTTACCTCCCTTCCAATCCAACGTTTTTTTTCCTATTTTTACGTCTAAAATCACTCCCATATATCAACAGTTACATCACTCACTCAATTTTTTTTATTTTAAATCTACTCTCTCTCAAGTTCATCAATTTCAAGTTCCTAAAGAGGTAGAACTATTTCTTCATCAATTTTTTATTTTCAGTTCTTCAGATTTCATTTTTAATTAAAAAAGTAATATTTTTAATTTACAATTTTCTTATAGATACGAATTCTGCTCCGTCTTTTTAGTATGGTACCTTGTGTATTTTATTTTAATGATGAAAATAGATCTAATCAACTTATTATGATTTCGACGATGATGATTGAGCTGAAAATAGATCCAAAAGATTGTAGGATCCATTATCAATGAAGAATGATAATACTTAGAAGACGAAGTCGAAGAAGGATGAAACTTCATCTTTTAAAGCAAATGTGGAAGAACCCCAAATAGGATAGAACTGTTGCATCTGCTATGTGGTGTGTTATCATTAAAGAAAATAATTTAGGATTAACAATCTTAGGATGTTGGTTTTTGGATAAATGGTTATTTCTCTAAAAATTTTGTTATTTTGAATTTAAATTTTAATGTATTTAAATTAGATCTCAGTATGTATATTTTTTTTTAATTTTTTGTTATAATTATAGTGCTTGTGATATACAATACAAAATAGGATACTTTTAAAAATTATCTGATACAAATAAGTTTTATAAATATAAGTATCACACAATTTTATCATTCAAGAGGATGTTTATTAAGTTAAAGATACACTTTATATCTAACCACGACAATGTGTATTTCAACATGTACCAATTACACAAATTAATGTATCAAATATATTATTTTATTTTTCCTTTTATATGTGATAGTTAACATAAAGTTACAGTAAATACGGTCGTTCACAATCATGATGTATCATATACATTATTATTAAAATAAAAAAATTATATTATATAAATATTTTACCATATTTATAAAATTTAATTGTTTAATAGTGTGATTAAATTATTTTCCAGCAAAAATGTACACAAAGTTGAACAAATTTCTATTTATTAATATTTAACAGTTACAATTCATTATATTGGAAGTTGTGTAACGACCCGCTAGGTTGTTTTGAGAACTAGGACTAGTCTGACTCCTTTTGAAAATTTAAAGGGGTATTTTTTTAACTATTCGAAGACTAAGAGTATTTAGTTGATAAAAAATTTTAGTGAAGAATTATTATAGTTAATAGTTAGTGGGTCATATCCATAATTCATTTAATACCTTTTTACTTGACCCATTAATTGATTTAGGTTAGTGGGGTTAGTTTATTTATTTTACTTAATTAACATTAGAAGGGCAGAAAACAAAAGAGGTAGAAACTGATTTTTCTTTGGGCAGTGTAGATTACAGAACGTGAGAGAACCAACGAAATCTTCAGGTAAGAAGCAATTTGAAATCTTGATTGTTATATGGATCTTAATGGATGTAAGGTAGATGGAAAGTTGATCCCTTGTTCGTCTATTTATTATTATAAGTTCGAAGATTTAGAGGAAAATTAGCGGAGAACGGCGTATATTTTCTTTGCAATAGCAGTTTGGAGTATGTCGTTCCTGCGACTATTACTAGAAGTTTTGTTGTTACACTTAATGAAGTTGAGGGAAAATATTTAGGATCATGTGATTGTATTTATAGGAGGAGTGGATGGAAATTTTTTTGAATTAAAATAATTAAAAGGAGACGAGGATAAGCATGCTTAGCGTGAGAAAACAGCACTGCGTTAATGTGACTTATTCATTATGCAGTAATGCTGTGTAATGTTGGAGGATAATGGCATCCTGCCAATCATTGGCAATCATGCCAATCATTGGAAATCATGTGTCAATGATTGGCCAAGATTCTTTAACAATTGCATATTAAGAAATAAATGACCTGCAGATGGTCATGTTGCAGTGCTTTTGTTTGTCTGCAGTGACCTGCTTAAGCTAATTATCAAGTTTAGATTTAAATTCAATATATTGAGATTGGTAATTAATTATTAGGTATTATTTTATATGATCTAATATTGAATTGTAGTCCATTTGAAGAGGTCAGAGTTAAGTTCTTGGCTTGAAATTTAGCAAGTATGAAAAATTTGGCATACCAATATATATCAAGATTTGGAGTTTGGTTGAAAATATGAGTGAGTTTTAGCGTCTATGATAGACATATAATAATTTGAATGTCTACAAAAAAATTGCTTACTTGCGAATATTGCAAAATTGGTAGATTGGGAATGTTCTGAAAACTTGCGAAAAGGAAAGGAAAAATCTTAAAAGATTCCTGGCACAAGTTCGGCATCTAAGGTATGTTAAGACTTTTTAGACTTGTTGAAGGACGTTTTCCTAATTAAAGATTAAAAAATGAAAATAGACAATGGAGTAAGGGGGAAAAATGGTGGTCTCGTATCAATGGTGTGACGGGCATTGGTACGAGTACCGGTGATATAAAAAGGAAAATTTCTATTATAGAATGTGGATTGAAATCTGAGAATGCAAAAGCATATGGGCATTAGCTGATATATTATTGACTTGAATTCCTCGTGTGATTGTGTTTTATTTATTTCACCCGTATAGTTGTGATAATTGAGGTGGTTATGTATTATGTTCATATTGATTGATTGAGATGCATCATCATCCCCTCTATTGAAATAATATTGTGCACATGCATAGACATGAGAACTGAGTATAAGTTGGGCACGTGGAGATTGTCCGTGCTGAGGATGGTGAGATGTTAAGATTATAATTTGGGCACGTGGAGACCGTCCGTGCGAAAATTGTTTGATATTATGATAATGCGTTGAGATGGTCCGCACAGACACGTGGAGATCGTCCGTGTCGGTATATGGACCTCGCGAGTCCCCCATGGGTCATGAACTCTCGATGTATTTCCGAGGAGTATCATGTATATACGGTTGAGTGAGTACTGGGTATTCTGAGCCATATCATTACACAACATCATATTGCATTGCATTTCATCCCATCATTCATTCTTGATGACTATACGTTTCGTTTGGTGTTTGGAAAATATTAAATGTTGATTTCCTTTATTGATGAAACTTAATAGTAAGTGTAATATATATATATATATACTTGTACAATCTAAGAATTTATTTTCTTATATAACTCCCGTCACTACTTCTTCGTTGTCGGTCAATGAGACATACTGGGTACACGTGGTTTCGTACTCATACTACGCTTGTTGCACTCTTTATGGTGCAGATTCGATTCCGAGTAGGAGCACATCTCGTGGAGTAAATTGAGTCCGGCTTGAGGTTCTTGGAGTTGTGGTGAGCTGCTTGGCTGTTCTGTGGCCCACACCTCCCTCTATCTTTTATTTATTGTGTTATTAGTATTCAAACAGGATATCCCTTATGTTAGATTTGTCATTTAGTTTCAGACTTTCTTCGAATTTTAGAAGCTCTTGTACTTAAGACACCAATTCTCGGGGTGATATATTTTATCTTCCGCATTTTGTACTTATAAGGAACCCAATGTTGGAGATTCTTGCTAAGCGTTGGTCTTTTTTTTTACTCATTTGTTGGTTTAGTTGGGTTAATATGTTGGGTTGACTTACCAATTGGTTGGGAACATAGGTGCCATCATGACTTGCAAAATTTGGGTCGTGACAAATTTGGTATCAGAGCACTAGGTTCATCGGTCTCAAGAGTACAAGAGCAATGTCTAGTAGAGTCTTGCGGATCGGTATGAAGACGTCATACCTATCTTCGAGAGGCTATATGACAGTTAGAAAATATATTCTGTTCTTTTATTCATTATCGTGCACACTTGACCTTGTAGAAATTCTAATCTTGATATCTCATTCTCTCTCAGATGGCGAGGAATCGTACATCGGCGAGTGGTGGTAAGGATCCTAATCCTGCGCCTGCTTCTGGGAACACTATCCGAGGTAGAGGTAGGGGACGAGCTCGAGGTCGGGGTAGGGGCCGTATTGCAGCACCTGTGGGTGGTCAAGTACCAATAGCTACTCAGGGTCATGATAGGACCGTACCTCCTGATGCAGATGTTCTTCATGGGGATGTGTAAGATCGTGTCGAGGGGGATGGGCCAGCTCAGGCTCCAACCAGTACTATTGTTCCCCCAGTGCTTCAAGATACCCTGGCTCGTATGTTAGGAATCCTAGAGGGGATGGCCCAGGTAGGAGCTTTGCCTGTCACTTCTGATGGCTCACAGACCCGTGTTGGAGGTCAAACTCCAGATCTGATAGTTGCTCCAGATTCTCAGACTCCCAAGACTCAGCCAGCTGCCACTGTAGCTCCTCGTTTGGATAGTATGGAGTTTCCAGATATGACATCACATTTGGTGAACAGGCCTTCTATGACTATTGATGAGCAAAAGATGTTTGGGAGGTTCAGACTAATGAATCCTCCTACTTATACTGGTGACTTAGCTGAGGATGCATATGAGTTTATAGTTAGTTGTCATGAGAGGTTGCATAATCTTGGATTTGTGGAGTCTCATGGAGTGACTACACAGCGTTTCAGATGACTGGCACTGCTAAGCAGTGGTGGAGGGATTATATTAGTAGTAGGCCAGCTGGATCTAATCCACTATCCTGGACTGAGTTTACTCAGGTATTTCTATCCAAATTTGTTCCACGCAGTGAGAGGGAGCGCAAGAGGGCCGAGTTTGAGGGTTTGCAGCAAAATGGTATGTCAGTTGCAGAGTATGAGGGTAAATTTCATGCCTTGGCTAGGCATGCTTCTATGATACTTCCCACAGAGGCTGAGAGAGTGAGGAGGTTTGTTAAGGGGCTGATTATTCCAATTCGTCTAGGAGTTTCTCAGGTTGCTGCTTCTAGTGTTCCATTCCAGAAAGTGGTAGATGCTGCTAAGGAGTTGGAGATGATTCGACGTGAGGGATTTGAGCAGCGAGAGGGCAAGAGGACTCGTTATTCCGGTGATTATGGTGGTGCTCCGTCTAGGAGTCGGGGTTACTTGGGCAGAGGTTATCACCCTCAATCCAGCAGACCCATTCATGCTGCTATACCAGCGTCTGAGGCTGGTTACGCTGGGCATAACTCTTTGAGCTCGGTACATACTTCGCAGGGTTCATCTTCTAGACCTGTAGTTCGTGGAGGACATTCTGGTCATTCAGGTTCCTCTCATCAGTCTGCGTCTCGTAGGGGTTGCTTTGAGTGTGGTGATATGGGACACTTTGTGAGAGACTACCCTAGGACCAGACGTAGTGGCTTACGTCAGGGTTCTCAGGCTTCGGCTTCCAGGGTTGCACAACCTCCAGCTAGGGGTGGTGCACAGAATGGTAGAGGTGGTTCTCATTCTGGTAGAGGTGGTTCTCCTTCTGGTCGAGGTGGTGGTCGTGGAGGTTCACAATCTGATGGAGGTCATTCTCACTGTTATGCTTTTCCAGGTAGGCCAGAGGCTGAAGCCTCAGATGCTGTTATCACAGGTATTATTTCGGTTTGTCATCGACCAGCTACTGTATTATTTGATCCAGGCTCTACTTATTCTTATGTGTCCACATATTTTGCTCCTAGTCTGGATATATTGTGTGAGTCTCTTGATTTGCCGATACGTGTTTCTACTCCTGTCGGGGATTCTGTAGTTGTAGGTCGGGTGTATCGTTTATGTACTGTTACTTTGATGGGGTATGACACTTATGCAGATTTAAAGGTCTTAGATATGATAGATTTTGATGTGATTCTTGGTATGGATTGGTTATCTTCTTACCACACAATTTTAAATTGTCATGCCAAGACCATCACTTTAGCGATGCCTGGAATTCCTATAGTAGAATGGAGAGGTACTCTTAGTCATCCTTCTAAGGGTGTTATATCATTCCTTAAGGCTCGCCAGTTGGTACAGAGAGGATGTTTGGCGTACTTGGCCCACATTCGAGATACTAGTATTGAGACTCCTATGCTTGAGTCTATTCCAGTAGTGAGTGAATTTTCAGAAGTATTTTCGACCGATTTGCCAGGTCTTCCACCAGATCGAGATATTGATTTTTGTATTGATGTGGAGCCAGGCACTCGGCCTATTTCCATTCCTCCTTATCGTATGGCACCAGCTGAATTGAAGGAGTTGAAGGAGCAGCTGCAGGATTTATTGAGCAAAGGTTTTATTAGACCAAGTGTATCTCCTTGGGGTGCTCCAGTGTTATTTGTGAAGAAGAAAGATGGATCTATGCGTATGTGTATTGACTATCGGCAGTTGAACAAGGTAACCATCAGAAATAAGTATCTGATACCTCGTATTGATGATTTATTTGATCAGTTGCAGGGTGCTTCAGTTTTCTCCAAAATTGACTTGAGATCTTGCTATCATCAACTGAAGGTTAGGGCGGAGGATATCCCTAAGACGGCTTTTTGAACACGTTATGGTCATTACGAGTTTTTGGTGATGTCTTTCGGACTGACTAATGCCCCAACAACTTTTATGGACTTGATGAATGGAGTGTTCAGACCGTATCTAGATTTCTTTGTTATTGTCTTCATAGATGATATATTGATATACTCACGCACTGAGGAGGAACATGAGCATCATTTGAGGATTGTTCTTGGGATTCTAAAAGAGAAGAAGCTTTATGCAAAGTTTTCAAAGTGTGAGTTTTGGCTTAGTTCGGTAGCATTCTTGGGACATGTAGTGTCCAAGGAGGGTATCATGGTGGATCCTAAGATGATTGAGGCGGTTAGAGATTGGGTCAGACCTACTTTAGTTACTGAGATTCAGAGTTTCTTGGGCCTTGAAGGTTATTATCGACGATTTGTTGAGGGTTTCTCATCCATTGCATCCATTAACTAGATTGACACAGAAGGACGTGACTTTTCAGTGGTCTGACGAATGTGAGGCTAGCTTCCAAAAGCTCAAGACTTTATTGACTACTGCTCCGATTTTGACCCTACCCGTGGAGGGAGAGGGTTTTGTTATATATTGTGATGCTTCTCGAATTGGTCTTGGTTGTGTGTTGATGCAGAAGGGAAGGGTGATAGCTTATGCTTCGAGGCAGTTAAAGGTTCATGAGAAGAACTACCCTATTCATGATTTAGAGTTGGCGGTTGTTGTGTTTGCATTAAAGATTTGGAGGCATTATCTTTATGACGTGCATTGTGAGGTGTTCACGGACCATCGTAGCCTCCAATATATATTCAATCAGAGAGATCTGAATTTGAGGCAGCGGAGATGGTTGGAGTTGCTCAAGGACTACTACATGACTATTCTTTATCACCCAGGCAAAGCAAATGTTGTAGCAGATGCCTTGAGTGGGAAGGCGGTAAATATGGGTAGTCTAGCCATGTTACAGGTTGGCGAGCGTCTTTTAGCTAGGGATGTCCAATCCCTGGCCAATAGCTTTGTGAGACTGGATATTTCAGAATCTGGTAAGGTGTTGGCTTATATGGAGGCTAGGTCATCCTTGTTGGAGCAGATTCGGGCTCAAGAGTTTGATGATGGTGATTTATGTAAGATTAGGGACAAGGTTTTAAAAGGAGAAGCCAAGGCTGCAATTCTTGATAGTGAGGGAGTTTTGAGGATTAAAGGTCGTATATGTATTCCTCGTACAGGTGATTTGACTAGATTGATCATGGAGGAGGCTCATAGTTCGAGGTACTCTATTCATCCGGGGGCTACTAAGATGTATCGTGACTTGAAGCAACACTATTGGTGGTGTCGTGTGAAGAGGGACATAGTAGATTTTGTATCTCGATGTTTGAATTGTCAGCAAGTGAAGTATGAACACCAAAAGCCTGGAGGTATGACTCAGAGGATGCCCATACCTGAGTGGAAGTGGGAGCGCATTGCTATGGACTTTGTGGTAGGTTTGCCACGTACCTTGGGTAAGTTTGATGCTATATGGGTCATCGTGGATCGACTGACTAAGTCTGCACACTTTGTACCAGTTCAGACTACCTATAACTCAGAGAAGTTAGCCAAGATCTATATTCAAGAGATAGTTCGTTTGCATGGGGTTCCTATATCTATTATTTCAGATCATGGCACCCAATTTACCTCTCATTTCTAGCGGTCTATGCAGAAAGAGTTGAGCACTCGGGTGGATCTTAGTACAGCCTTTCACCCTCAGACTGATGGTCAATCTGAGCGGACTATTCAGGTTCTCGGGATATGTTGTAGGCGTGTGTGATTGACTTTGGTGGTCAGTGGGACCAGTTCTTGCCTCTAGCGGAGTTTGCTTACAATAATAGTTATCACTCGAGCATTGAGATGGCACCATTTGAGGCTCTGTATGGCAGGAGATGTCGATCTCCAATTGGCTGGTTTGATGCATTTGAGGTTAGACCATGGGGTACAGATTTGTTGAGGGAGTCCTTGGACAAGGTCAAGTTGATCCAAGATAGACTTCTCATGGCTCAGAGTAGGCAAAAGAGTTATGCAGATCGAAAGATTCGTGATTTAGAGTTTATGGTTGGAGAGAAGGTTCTACTTAAGGTTTCACCCATGAAGGGTGTGATGAGATTTGGAAAGAAGGGCAAGTTGAGCCCAAGGTATATTGGTCCTTTCGAGATTGTTGAGCGTATTGGTGAGGTGGCGTATCAGTTGGCTTTGCCACCTGGGTTGTCAAGTGTCCATCCTGTATTTCATATTTCAATGCTTAAGAAGTATCATCAGGGTGGTGATCACGTGATTCAATGGGATTCAGTGTTACTTGATCAGAATTTGACTTTTGAGGAGGAGCCAATCACCATATTGGATAGGCAAATTCGGAAGCTAAGGTCCAAAGAGATTGCTTCAGTAAAGGTTCAGTGGAAGCATCGTCCAGTGGAGGAGGCTACATGGGAGACAGAGGCAGACATGAGGAGTAAATATCCTAATCTTTTTGAGCGTTCAGGTTAGCACTTTTCTTTTTACGAACGAGGATGAACTTTTGTTTAAGTGGTAGGTGATGTAACGACCCGCTAGGTCGTTTTGAGAACTAGGACAAGTCTGACTCCTTTTGAAAATTTAAAGGGGTATTTTTTTAACTATTCGAACACTAAGAGTATTTAGTTGATAAAAATTTTTAGTGAAGAATTAATATAGTTAATAGTTAGTGGGTCATATCCATAATTCATTTAATACCTTTTTACTTGACCCATTAATTGATTTAGGTTAGTGGGGTTAGTTTATTTATTTTACTTAATTAACACTAGAAGGGCAGAAAACAAAAGAGGTAGAAACTGATTTTTCTTTGGGCAGCGTAGATTACAGAACGTGAGGGAACCAATGAAATCTTCAGGTAAGAAGCAATTTGAAATCTTGATTGTTATATGGATCTTAATGGATGTAAGGTAGATGGAAAGTTGATCCCTTGTTCGTCTATTTATCATTATAAGTTCGAAGATTTAGAGGAAAATTAGCGGAGAACGGTGTATATTTTCTTTGCAATAGCAGTTTGGAGTATGTTGTTCCTGCGACTATTACTAGAAGTTTTGTTGTTACACTTAATGAAGTTGAGGGAAAATATTTAGGATCATGTGATTGTATTTATAGGAGGAGTGGATGAAATTTTTTTTGAATTAAAATAATTAAAAGGAGACGAGGATAAGCATGCTTAGCGTGAGAAAACAGAACTGCGTTACTGTGACTTATTCATTATGCAGTAATGTTGTGTAATGTTGGAGGATAATGGCATCCTGCCAATCATTGGCAATCATGCCAATCATTGGAAATCATGTGTCAATGATTGGCCAAGATTCTTTAACAATTGCATATTAAGAAATAAATGACCTGCAGATGGTCATGTTGCAGTGCTTTTGTTTGTCTGCAGTGACCTGCTTAAGCTAATTATCAAGTTTAGATTTAAACTCAATATACTGAGATTGGTAATTAATTATTAGGTGTTATTTTATATGATCTAATATTGAATTGTAGTCCATTTGAAGAGGTCAGAGTTAAGTTCTTGGCTTGAAATTTAGCAAGTATGAAAAATTTGGCATACCAATATATATCAAGATTTGGAGTTTGGTTGAAAATATGAGTGAGTTTTAGCGTTTATGATAGACATATATTAATTTGAATGTCTACAAAAAAATTGCTTACTTACGAATATTGCAAAATTGGTAGATTGGGAACGTTCTGAAACCTTGCGAAAAGGAAAGGAAAAATCTTAAAAGATTCCTGGCACAAGTTCGGCATCTAAGGTATGTTAAGACTTTTTAGACTTGTTGAAGGACGTTTTCCTAATTAAAGATTAAAAAATGAAAATAGACAATGGGGTAAGGGAGAAAAATGGTGGTCTCGTATCAATGGTGTGACGGGCATTGGCACGAGTACCGGTGATATAAAAAGGAAAATTTCTATTATAGAATGTGGATTGAAATCTGAGAATGCCAAAGCATATGAGCATTAGTTGATATATTATTGACTTGAATTCCTCGTGTGATTGTGTTTTATTTATTTCACCCGTATAGTTGTGATAATTGAGGTGGTTATGTATTATGTTCATATTGATTGATTGAGATGCATCATCATCCCCTCTATTGAAATAATATTGTGCACATGCAGAGACATGAGAACTGAGTATAAGTTGGGCACGTGGAGGTTGTCCGTGCTGAGGATGGTGAGATGTTAAGATTGTAATTTGGGCACGTGGAGACCGTCCGTGCGAAAATTGTTTGATATTATGATAGTGCGTTGAGATCGTCCGCACAGACACGTGGAGATCGTCCGTGTCGGTATATGGACCTCGCGAGTCCCCCATGGGTCATGAACTCTCGATGTATTTCCGAGGAATATCATGTATATACGGTTGAGTGAGTACTGGGTATTCTGAGTCATATCATTACACGGCATCGTATTGCATTGCATTTCATCCCATCATTCATTCTTGATGACTATACGTTTCGTTTGGTGTTTGGAAAATATTAAATGTTGATTTCCTTTATTGATGAAACTTAATAGTAAGTGTAATATATATATATATATATATATATATATATACTTGTACAATCTAAGAATTTATTTTCTTATATAACTCCCGTCACTACTTTTTCGTTGTCGGTCAATGAGACATACTGGGTACACGTGGTTTCGTACTCATACTACGCTTGTTGCACTCTTTGTGGTGCAGATTCGATTCCGAGTAGGAGCACATCTCGTGGAGCAAATTGAGTCCGGCTTGAGGTTCTTGGAGTTTTGGTGAGCTGCTTGGCTGTTCTGTGGCCCACACCTCCCTCTATCTTTTATTTATTCTGTTATTAGTATTCAAACAGGATATCCCTTATGTTAGATTTGTCATTTAGTTTCAGACTTGCTTCGAATGTTAGAAGCTCTTGTACTTAAGACATCAATTCTTGGGGTGATATATTTTATCTTCCACATTTTGTACTTATAAGGAACCCAATGTTGGAGATTCTTGCTAAGCGTTGGTCTTTTTTTTACTCATTTGTTGGTTTAGTTGGGTTATATGTTGGGTTGGCTTACCTATTGGTTGGGAACATAGGTGCCATCACGACTTGCAAAATTTGGGTCGTGACAAGTTGAATGTATTTTTCTAAAGAAAATGTATCACTTTTCTTTGGGTAAGAATGTTTAAGATCGCGTGTTGTGACTTTCATGTCTACAACATCCACAACGATTTCTGTTCGTAGTTGGCTTATCACTTGAGTTCTTTTTCTTTCTTTTCGTGACCGTCCAAGCATTCTTTTGTATCGAGATGACAAGACAATTTCTTATCAGGTAATGGAACCATCAAATCTTTCAAAATTACTTGTTTACCTTTCAAGGTAAACAACACAATGTTTCATCAGTTGGCTTATTGTTTTTATTAAGTATCAATTTGACTGATTTATAATCTGTAGTTAGAATTATGTAGCAAGTACAATTTTACATTTTTATGTATTATATTAAAGCTTATTGTATCTATTAAGTATCAATTTGACTGATTAATAATAGTTAGAATTATGTATCAAGTACAATTTTATGTTTTTATGTATCGTATTAAAGCTTATTATTTATATTGAGTATCAACATCATTTTTTTCAATTGCAGAATATCTGATACTTGATAATTAGTAAATACAAAATTTAGAAAAAAAGATATTATGTATATGATATATCGTTGCTTCAAATGATACCTTTTTTATTTGTCGTCTCTTTTAACTTTGACACACGTCACAACTATTGATACTATTATTCTATCCAATACAAAATGTACAAACAATTAAGTATCAGACACACAACAATGTATACCAAACTAACTTTATAAAAGATTAAGAATTAAAAAATATAACCAGAATAAAAAACATAATATTTTTCATTTATCGCATCACAAATAGTAACCTAAAAGTACTTCATAAAGTATCTAATTTGAGAATTGTTAGACAAGAAGCAGAAAAGTACTTTTAAAAAGCAAGCATCAAGAATCTTTCAGGAAGAAAGTACATGTTTGCGTCGCTTTTTTCACCTTTAACACACAATTTCACCTGTTATTGCATCAAAATTTTGTATGTCTTCATCACTTTTATCTGATATATCAATGCAAGTGAATATATACCGAATCCTGTACCTTATGTTTCATCGTTTCTATGTACAATTCACCCCCCATATCATTCCGAATACACAATGGAGACAAATTACCTTCAACAATGTATCTAATCTCGATATTTTTTTTCAATTCATTAATACCCAATTCAGTTGCAATTGTTGAAATAAGATTTACGAACGAACTATTTTCTCCAACCACTATCACATCACTTCTATATCTCTGTATCTAACATCACTTTTTTGCATGATCCAAAATACCTTAACAAGATCAAAATATTCATTTTGAATCTTCACAAAATTGTGTTTCAAAATTGTTTTAATCAAACTTTTAATGTTTTTTTCGAAGAATAGGAAAGAAGATTTCACAATTTGAAATTTTAAAATTATAATTCAGTTAGAGGTTTATGACTGATTGGTTGAAGGAAGAAACGTATACGTGATTTGTGGGAATCAATTAATTTCTATTTTAATCCCTTATTTAACGCTTAAACTGATAACAACAACTTAACAATTTAAGTATCAACCTTTATTAATTAAAATATCTGCCTACAATATTATGTATCCGAAAAACACTAAAAAAGGGGATTTTTAGTAATTAAAGAAAGAGTAGGGATAGGAAGTAATTTCTTTCTTATACTATGTGATTTGTCTAATTTTTACTTTTTTTTATCTCCATAATTTGTATTTAACATATCGATAAATATTAATTTTTTTCAACTAGTTTCATTTAGATATTTGAACTACGATTTGTTTCAAGTAAATATTTGAAGTTCATATTATACATTATAGATTCAAGTTTTGAAATTTTATTGTGTTTGTTCTTAAGTTTTTATTATTTAAATAAGTTAAATACATAAAATTTGTCATCTCTTTTAATTATACATATCATTGTCAATACGGAACAAATTAACATGAGATTTTAATACTTATTTATGCTAATTAAATAATTGAAAAAGATGACATATTTTAAATAGTTAACTTATCTATGTAATTAGCATTTGATAACGTTCACATTTTTTCTTAGAAAATTTAAACCGAAAGTGTTTAATCAACAATTATGAAAGACTTCACGTTTGTTCTAATGAAAATGAAGATTGGGGGTTCAAGGGGAAGTGGGTGTGTTCAATATATGAATGAATTTTATTTAAATCTAAATTAAAAATGTAACAAATCATATTATCATAATAGGTCACATATTATTTTAAAGAGCAAAATTTGAATTCAGTTGTTTGAGGGGTATTCTTTAATCCAAAAATTAAAGGTTGAAATATTGTTTGATCTAAAAGTTCAAGGACGTTATTTATGAATCATTTTTCATACATTAGGGATACTATTGAGTATCGACTCTTTTTTGTCGTATAAATTAATTTAAGATCGTTATAAGAATTTTATAAACTTAGGTGGGATTCTCCGAGTAATTGTTGTTGTTGTTATTATTATTATATAAATTTCATAAACCTCAAATTCTAAATCGTTTTATACGTATGGTTACATCATAATATACTTTCTGATACAAATATTACTCAAAGTGGAGACTAGCAAGGCTTTTGTTTTAAGCCCCCAATAAATTGAGGCCTAAAAGTTTCATGTAGGGGGAAATTACGCGGTTAAGCAAATTTATATAATTTAATTACTCATCACAGCTATAATTTGTTATATAACCACTCACAACTAATATTATACATTAATTATGTGAGCTGACGATATACATATACAATTCAACTCTCTCCAACTCCCCGCCCTCTCTCGCTCGCCTCTCTCCTCCCTCTCCCAATCTCGCTTGCCATGTATACAAATCCATATGTTTCATATACAATTGCCTAACCGATATACATATACAATTTACATCTCTTCCACTCTCTGGCCTCTCTCGCTCGCCTCTCTCCCCTCTCTACCAATCTCACTCGCCTCTCCCAATATCGGGCGTCTCTCTCCTCCCTCTTCCATTCTCTCTTGCCATATATACAAATACATATGTATAATATACAACTATATAACTGATATACATATGCAATTCATCTTTGTCCCATTCTTTTCCCTCTCTCGCCTCTCTTCTCTCCTACCCAGTCTCGCTCATCTCTCTCTTCCATATAACATGTAGCTACAAAGTGTTATTATGAAACTATAGTTATGGAGATTAATTAACCTATTTTCGCGTGGTTATATATGAAAGTTCCTCTTTATAGTATTGATTAATCAGTTTATTTTTACTTCAAAAAATATCTGCAAATCCAGGAGAAAAAAAAGTGGAAAATATTTATTAAAAAGAAGAAGAAGAAGAAGAAAGATTGTTTCTTTTTTAATAGAAAAAATATTTTAAACCTTGAATTAAATTACTTAACTTCTCATATTATTTGATGAAGTTCCTTATGGAACAAAATCTAAGGTAATGTATTATATACACATGGCTAACTTATTAACTTGAAATAATCTTAATAATATTATTACTATCAGATTATTTTTGTTTTGTAACCTAAAAATAGTTTTCATTATCAAAATATTAGGCAAAACATTGTAAGTACAGATTAAAAAATTGAGGTCTCACTAGTTTTAGACTAGTATTTTATTTTGAATAAATACGTGAGATATTAAAATCATTGTTAAAAAAAATAAAATAACATAAAATATATTAATAGAAAATCACAAAAAGTAAAAGTTTAATTCAAAAGCTCCATTATATGTTTGAATTTAATTTGAGAGAAAAAGAAACTAATGAAAAAGTTAAAAAAGAATAAAAAAATATGAAAGATATTTATTAGGATAGGATAGATTTTAATAACTTAAAATATTTAAAGGGTTGTTGATGGAGATCCATCCATTTTCTTATCACTTCTAAGTGTTTCTAGACGGGGTAGATTTTTTATCGATAATTTTGTTGTTCCTATAAATGTTCTTTCTATATATTTTGGCGTTTCTCTAGTTGTTATTTTATTATCAATTAGTTGTTTAGATATATTTCTTATCCATAGTAATATTGTTTTTTTATATCTGTAACACGATCTAGATCTAAAAAATTATATTGTTCAGTTATTGGTTTAGGTGTCCATTTTTTATTTAATCTGCTATTCCATATTGTATTCATTCTATCTGATTATTCATAATTTTCTGTATAATATGTTGGTGGTGTCCATCTAGGACTAGTTCTAGGACTATCTCTGGGACTATTGTCTGGAGTTTTAACTCTTGATTACTGGGTCGACTCATATCTCCTGTATTTATTTCTAATTTTTTGGGCTTATTTATCTGTTCTAAAATTTCTGTATATGTTTCACTTATATCACTTATTTCTGAGTTGAAAAATATTGATTTTAGGTAAAAAATAAATAAATATAATTTTGCTTAAAGTAATTGAACACATAAAGTTGATGGATATTTTCAAAATAAAAGACATATTTATCTTTATTGTTTATTTATCTTTCGATAACTATCCGAAATTTTGAATGATCAAATGTAGAGAAATTGTTAGTTAGGTCACTCATATTTTATCTACAAATATTAATATTTATTCTTTCAATCCACTTAAATATGGACAAATTTGATTAGTTAATAAAACTGACCTCATTTTTCTAATGCTAATTCCAATTAATATCATATGAAAATAAAATATTTCTGAGTACATCTTTTGTATTCGATAAAAGAAACAAATTGCCTATTTGACTGCCGTTTGATCAAGTTAATATTTTTTTCTACTTTTTTTCTTACAAATAATTCTTATAATATTATTCGGCAATCATTAATTTTGTCCTAATTCACAGGACATGGTCTAGCTTAGCCAATGCAATGTGACAATATTACGATAGTAAAATTATTTTTTATCGATAATAAACATATATATTAATAAAAATGTTAAAACCTTTAATTGACGATAATAGTTGATCATCATTGAATTCAATGTTGTTTATAGGCTTTAAAGACATTTTGAAAAAGTGTTAAATTGTCGCTAAAAATATATATTCAGCCAAAATTAAATTATTATCGTTAATTAATTATCTTTAAAGATCATTTGTGATTACGTAGCGTGTCGTTACGCAGAGTCCTCATTAATACATTTTAACTTTGTATAATGTTTTTTAAAAAATGTATCATGCCGGCCTTGATGTCTATTTTTATTTTTATAATCTTAAATCTATGTATATTCTAGTTGACCGTTTCAAAAAAATCATACAATATAGTTCTCCATTGTATAAATAGGTGCACACCTAAACACAAATATTGCTCAAGTCTTACTGTATAACTTTTAACAATCAAAAAAAACTCTGCGTCGAATATGGTGGATATTCAAGGCTACTTGATATTATTCCTTATTTGGCTATTTTCTACCTTATTTCTTAAATATGTTGTGTTTCGTAAACGGAACACATGTCACCTTCCACCAAGCCCATTTGGTTTACCGATCATCGGTCACTTACACCTCCTATCTCCTATTCCTCACCAAGCACTTCACAAGCTCTCGACTCGTTATGGGCCTTTAATTCATATAAATCTTGGATCCGTCCCTTGTCTAGTAGTTTCATCACCCGAAATGGCTAGACAAGTACTCAAAACACACGAAACTTCCTTTCTAAATCGACCACAAACATCAGTGATTGATTACTTAACTTATGGTTCACAAGACTTCTCATTTGCACCTTACGGTGTTTACTGGAAGTTCATGAAGAAAATATGCATGTCCGAGCTCCTTGGAGCTCGGACATTAGACATGCTTTTACCAGTAAGACGCGATGAAATAAAACGTTTCATTGAATTACTCTTACATAAGGCGGAGTCTAGTGAAGAGGTAGATGTTGAAGCTGAGCTACTAAGGGTTTCAAATAATGTTATTTCTAGAATGTTGATGAACGAAAGATGCTCGGAGGACAAAGATGAAGCCGGGAGTGTTAGGATGTTGGTTCAAGATATCACAGAACTTACTGGGAAATTTAATCTTTCGGATTATATTTGGTTTTGTAAGAACTTGGATTTGCAAGGGTTTGGAAAAAGAACTAAAGATGTACGTAAAAGGTTCGATGAAATAATGGAGAGGATTATCAACGAACATGAAGAAGCAAGAAGTAAGAGAAATAGTGAAAGTATAGTGATCAAAGATTTGCTTGATATTTTACTTGATATATCTGAGGATGATTGCGCGGAGATGAAATTGACAAGAGAGAACATCAAAGCGTTTATTCTGGTAAGTGAAAAATCTTACGAGAAAACGTTATAGTTAAAAGGAATAATGCCCAAGTACTCCCTCAACTATGTCTGAAATCTCAGAGACACACTTATACTATACTAAGGTCCTATTACCCCTGAACTTATTTTATTAATAATTTTCTACCCCTTTTTGGCCTATGTGACACTATTTTGTGGGCCCAATGCTGGTTGATTTTCTTTTATCAAGCTAGTGTCACGTAGGCCAAAAATGGGTAGAAAATTACTTATAAAATAAGTTCATGGGATAATAGGACCTTAGTATAGTATAAATGTGCCTCTGAAATTTCGGGCATAGGTTGAGGGGTACTTGTGTATAATCTCTAGTTAAAAACTATAGATTTTTGCAATATTTAAAATTAGAGACAAAATTCTATATTATACAGGACATATTTGCTGCTGGGACGGATACTGCAGCTATCACAGTAGAGTGGGCACTAGCAGAACTCATAAACCATCCAAACATTATGCAGAAAGCAGTTGAAGAAATCGATGGTTTAATAGGTAAAAATCGAATTGTGGAAGAATCTGATATCGTGAATCTCCCTTACCTTCAAGCTATCATCAAAGAAACTCTCAGATTACACCCAACGGGGCCTATGATCCTCAGAGAATCAACGGAAGATTGTTGCGTTGGAGGTTATCACATACCGAAGAACACTAGGTTGATAGTCAATACATGGGCGATTAACAGAGATCCCGAGTATTGGGAAAATCCACTTGAATTTATACCTGAGAGATTTTTGACTGAAGAAGAGGAGGGGAACACGAAATCCCAATTGGATGTGAGGGGACAACACTATCATTTTTTGCCATTTGGTACGGGGAGAAGAGGTTGTCCTGGAACGTCGTTAGCATTACAGGTAGTTCAAATAAGCCTTGCTTCGATGATACAATGCTTCGAATGGAAGGTTAGTGGTGGAGAGGTAAGTAAAGTCGATATGGAAGAGGCACCTGGCATTACCCTTCCTAGAGCTAATCCTTTGGTTTGTGTTCCAGTGACTAGGTTTAATCCATTCACATCAACATCAACATATGCTTAGATAACATTTTAACATCTTGTTTTTCTTATGTACCCAAAAAGCAAGACCCTATTGTTTTCGGAAATATATTAATATAATGAAAAATATATCTTAAAATGTTCAATCAAGACTCTCAAAAAGCAAAATGTGACAAGTAAAAAGGAAACAGAAGTGAATTTAGTTCTAGACATTTTCCCTCGAACAATGATATAATTAAAGAGTACGATATCAAGGAAACAACATGTCGTTGGACCAATAATCGATTAACAAAAGCCATGTACATAGCAACAAAGAGCGTAAACTTTAGAATATAATGGCTGTCAACTGCGAATATATGAACAGAAGTTTGTGCAATTGAAGTATACCACATATACTTAGGCTTAAAAAAAAACAACGCAACGTTCTTTCGCAATACACACAATTACATTGACATGATAGTTGATAAACAAGGTATAAGAAATAATGAAACGACGATGGGTGATTGGACATTCTTTATCAGCTGCTGCCGCCCCCAAAGAGATAACCTAGAGAAGATCCACCACCAGGGGCTGCATGTACTTTGGTAGATGGCCGGTCCTATAACAAGCCAATAACCCTAGTTAAAACCACATAACTTTTCCATAACAAGGTCTATCTTATCAAAGAATTACTTCATTGTAATTCAATGATGAGAGTTGAGAAAGCAATTAGTTTTTCTAACACAAGAAGTTGTATCCTCAACGATTCCTTATCAATCACTAAAATCCCAATCCAACATAACGTAGAGATACGACACTTGAGTCTAACTCAACCCAGAAGCTAGCTCATGAGATGAGGATTGGTCAAGTCCAAACACAACCTTGGTTTTGTTATTACATCAATAGAATGCGCTTGCAGCTTATCAATGTGTCATAAGCCGAAAACATAGCAAATAGCAACGACACAAGATTCACACAGACCTCTATCGATAGATAATGTATCATTTGGTCGAAATGTGTTTCAACAAACTCATAACACAAAAGATGGTATATTTTGATTATCTTGTCCTCATTTCATCGTTGGAATCAACAAGTGGCAAGATGTAAATCCAATTATCCATCCACTATAACTTTGACGGATCAGATTGTCAACCACATTCATATGTTTAAATGGTTTGTGTTATGGCCCATTCATATGTTTTGACTCGAAGGGTTAAACCCAAACGGACTCCTCAATATATTGGGTCCAAAATGGGTCAAAGTAGTGTAACCTGCTGGGTTAACATACAACACGTACCAGCAGGTTACCCTTTCTGAAACTACATTGGAGAATTGGCTGGTCCGTGAAAGGAAATTTAAAATGGGTCTATGGACACAGATCGGTCGTAGGAAGAGGACAAACAAACAAAGCCATATTCAATAGTTCCACAAGAAAACAAACAGCATGAATCATACAATCTGTGCCCTCAATTTCTTGCCTTCAAATGCAACACACAATGCATTTAAGTTTATTATTAACTTAAAATAAATACGTTAAATAACAAAATTTAAGTTCATAAATGAATAATATTAGAACGCAACATCATATGAGGTTGTATACATTCCTTCCAAGACAAAAGAAAACAACAGCGATGGACATCAATGAATCGGTTCTGTACTCCACAACGATACTAATAATATCCACAAAAATATAGTTGCTAAAATAGAGCGTGTTCTGGCATTGTTAACAAATCCTCACCACCTTTGAAGTTTTGGCTAAACGCCTCAACTATGTGATATATGCACTTTCTTTAAGCACGTCTAGTTTCCCAAAAAATTGACCGAACAAGCTATTAATTACTAGAAAGTGGGGACTTGTGGAAATGTCTTAATTTCACCTTAGCTTAGCAACGAAAACCTCTCCAGCAAAGCATAGCAATGAATATTTCAAGCATTTCAGAGGACATTATAATAATTTTGCATAAGTACATACCGTGATAAAGTTTCCCGTGTTTTGACCATCTGCCCTGATACTTTGAATACCTGCTGGAATCTGCTTAGTAGCATCAGCAGGAGGAGAAGGAGCAGCAACAGGCTCTTTATTTATCGGCTGAGCTTCACTTTGAACAGCCTGGGGGTTCGTTTTAGTTGACGTTGGAGCCTCACCATCCCCAAACAAGTATCCTAATGAACTCTGTCCTCCTCCACTACTAACTCCACGACCCATATCGTTACTTCTTTCCCGTTAGATCCACAAATACCCTGAGTCAATCCAGATGATTAAAACGAAACATAAATATCAAGGATTACGTTGTGATTCTCAAAGAAGCAAAACACAAGGAGAACTAGTACATGCAAAGACCAATAAATATGTCAACGTCATATATATAGAACTGATAAATATATCACAAAGAAAAACCATACGAGAAATTACAAAATGTAACAGCAACCATACAAAACTCAAACCGCCACGGTAATTACTGGCTTCGGAAGTTCACGTGCATCTAAACATCATTTAGATCGAATCAACTATAAAGAATCATTTGTATTGGTTCCTCTATTGTACAGAAAACCACCAAATTCCATCAGACCCCCTTGAAAACTACTCTACAACCATTCCCAAGTTACATTTTGAAGCAATACTCTTTAGCCGTGAACCGGGTGCACGGGGTGTGGCTTAGTGGTCAACCAAATTCCAGTATAGACAAAAAAACACTAGGTGATTTCTTCTCTCATCTGTCGTAGTCTTACTGAACAAAATTACTTGGTATATGTTTGTATCTTATGCAATTAGTCGAGGTGCGCCCAAAACTAAGTTCATAAGAAATAAAAAAAATTGACACTAGTTTTACTGTTATCATCAAATCAAGCTTTTAGGATTCAAATAAGCTAGAACTAATACCTTCACACAATCTGTTACAAAAGCTTCTTTAATTGTTCATTGAAGAGAATCAAAACTACTATACACAACAAATTTTTAACACAAGAAAATTCAAAATAATTCAAAGTCTTACAAGCAAACAGAAAAAAAAACACCATAAAATCCCCCAAAAAAAAAATCAGAAAAAGATAGCTTAGCTAAGTGATTTTCCCCAAAAACACACAAGAGTTTCAATATGTAAAAATAGAGAATTAGGGTTTAAATATTTGGTAATTACCTTTTTTCTTATTCCTATTTGATTGATGATGAATGATTGTGTGAATGTGAACAGGGAAGTAAATGAACGAAGAAAGTGTGTAATAATATATAGTCACGCATATTATAAGTGCTCTTGCACCGACAATAAATTGGGGAGTAATAATGTCACATATGCAACTTGTTAACAAATGACCAATCAGGCCTAGTATTAATGGTGAAACTGTTTCACTCTTAATCAGATATTTCTTGAGTTTTAGCGTTAAATATAAAATTTTCATTGAAAGAGCACTCTTAAATAGAATCTATAGTGCGCGATTTAAATTTAATTAAAATTTTAATGTGATTTCGAAACATCAAATGAGAAACAATAAAAAATATAAAAAAGAAATTGATAAGTATTTATTTATTCTATTAATTAAAGGATTTGAATTTGAATTTTGAGTATGAAATTATCTCTATTATATTTTTCGTTTTATATTATTTGGTCCCTTTTAAATTAGCACTTTGTTTAATAATTAAATTAAAGGTATATTTCATTATAATAATATTATTAGTACTCCCTGTCCATATTAACTTAATTTTTGAAGTATTTTATATTTTTTTTATAAATAAATTAAGATATAAATTAAATTTAGTTTCTCATTTTTAACTTTATTAATTATTATAAAATTTATGATAAAAATAACTAAATATTAATTAATTATTAAATCTAATACAAATTAATGAAGGGTAAATTTAAAAGAATACTTTAAAATTAATCTTGAAAATTAAACAATTAATTTAATTTAAAAAATAAAAATACGTCAAAAATGAAATTAATTTAAAATGAAGTGAGTGATATTTTGAAATGTCAAAATTTAATTACTATTACTTTAAAGAGTCAAAGGGAATATCAAAATTTAAAGTTTATAAATTTGAAGTTTTAAGTCCGATAAATTACACAATTTTTAGTTAAAATAAATAGTAAAACTACATTGTCTCAATTTTAAATAAATTTAAATTTTAATTAGACCTTGATATAAATATAAATATAAGATCATGAAATGGATGAGATGTCAATGAAAAGCTTGTTAACAAATAGGCGGTCGTTGAAATAAAAGGTTCGTGAGGTGCTTCTCTGTTATAAAAAATAACAATAAAAAAAAATATAAAAAATAAAAATAAAATGATATTTGATATTATTATTCTTAAACTTATAAATTATAATCAAAGATAAAGAGTTGCAGTCACGTAAGTTAGTGGGAAAGAATCACTTATTTTTATATAATATATATTAAAAGAAATAAAAGATTTTAATTATATGGAAAAGGGTTCAACATATTCATAAATTATGTTAAATAATTTAGAATATTACTGAATTATGTCTACAATATCTTTTTTCTAAACATATTGTTTTTACAGAATCCTATTCTTATTTCTCTGTCTTTAGTATCTCTTTGACTAATACAAAAGTTGAAAGTAATCTTTTTCTTTTCTTTTAAATATCATTTTATCAATTAAAATTGAATAACTCATATACTTTCTAATTGATGATATAGGTCATATTATACGAGATCAGAGTACTTCATATTATTTTCATTTTACATATCGATAAAATTCTTTTTTTCTAATAAAATGTGTTTTTATTTTAAAATTTTTTAATTTAAAATAATGATAAATATTTGTTAATTGCAATCCTTGGTCTAAAAGTTAAGACCCAACAATCATAATAATATTGTTGAATAAAAGATATTTTCAATAATTAGTATTTTTAGCTAATTGTATTCTGTTAGTATTTTCAGTTAGTTATACTATTAGAAAGTTAGAGTTTGTTACTAAATTGTATAAATACAATGTGTATAGATCACTTGATGGGTAGCTGAATAATACTCAAACATTTTATTTCGTTCTGTTCTCTTCTCTCATTACCTTGAAGGTTCTCACATGGTGAAGATCAAGGAACTTCACATGGTATCAGAGCTTGCGTAATCGGTCTTATATTCCTACGATCTTCTCTGTGTTTCTCGTCTCGCATATACTTGTTTCATAGTCATTTGATTCAAGCTCATCGTCTTCGTTTCACTGCTATTTCAATTTCCCTATTTGAGAAATTCAGCATCCTCAACAATGGTGAATACTAGTTCATCTGCAGATCTGGAAATTGGAGCTGGAGTTGTGCCTACTGTGGTAACAATCGATCAACATCATCCTTTGTTTCTTCAGCCCAATGATATACCAGGTAGTTCCCTAATTTTGATTAAACTAATAGGCCCTGAGAATTATGCATTATGGAGTAGTTTAATGCGAATTAGTCTGTTAGGTAAAAGTAAATTAGGATTTGTGGATGGTCGATATCCTAACTCCTAAGGAGAAATTTGATGTCTCCCTCCATGATTTGTGGGAGAAATGTAATGTTATAGTCCTTTCATGGATTATAAATTATGTATGTAGTGAATTACTTAGCGGGATTGTATATGCTACTAGTGCATGTAAGGGGTGGACTGATCTCCATGAGAGATTTGATAAGGTTAATGAATCTCGAGTCTTCTTCCTTCATAAACAGATCTCTACTCTTACTCAAGGAATTTCATCTGTTTCGACCTATTTCTCAAAACTAAGAGAACTATGCCCTGAGTTTGATGCGTTAATGTCATGTCCTGGATGTAATTGTGCTAAATCTAAGAAATATGTGGAACACTTCGAGTATCAACATCTTCTTCAATTTCTTATTGGTCTCAATGAGTCTTACTCACAGTCCATTAATCATATCATGATGATGCGTCCTACACCTTCAATTAATAAGGCATACGCTATGATCATCTCTGAGGAAAGTCGAAGATCTCTGAGTTCGTCTTCTTACAGTTCCGAAATTGCTGAAGGGACAACTTTGTTTAGTGGCAAAGGCAACTCTAACATACGCACTAACTATCAGGGAAACATAGGCCCATTTTAGAAGTAGCAAGAGCTATCAGATTTCAGGCTGGTGTACCATTGAAGTTTTGGGGTTATTGTGTGACCACTGCTATATACATAATTAATAGATTGTCTTCCGCTATCATTCAAGATAAATCTCCTTTTGAGAAACTTCATAGCCACCCACCTTCTCTAGCTCACATGAAAGTATTTGGTTGTTTGGGATATGTGACTCAGGTTAGAAAGGTGGACAAATTTTCTCCAAGAGTTATTCCTGCAGTATTTCTTGGCTATTCAGTATCTCAAAAAGGTTATACTATGTATGATTTGGAGTCCAAAGTGTTTTTGACAAGTAGGGATGTCTTGTTTCAGGAAAATTCTTTTCCTTTTAAGACAATCCCCACTTCTCCTTCTCATTTGTTTTCCCTGAAGGATAATGAACTTCATGCCTCACATATAGAAGATACTAGTCAGTTATCTTTCAGTGTTCCTGCTCCTTCTTCTACTGCATACGTTCCTTCTGTGGCTGATGCTTCTGCTTCTAGACCTCCAACAGTACCTGTTGTTAGAAAGTCTTCCAGGCCTACAAAGCATCCTATTTGGATGCATGACTATGTCTCCACAGGTAAAGGAAGTTCCAACTGTTGTTATCCAGTATCTGATGTGGTAGTTATGCTCATTTATCACCTGTGTTTGAAGCTGCTTTGGCATCCTAATCTGCCATCAAAGAGCCTACTTCCTATGTTGAGACTATTAAAGACCCCAATTGGGTTGCTGCTATTCAATTTGAGATTCAAGCATTACAAGATAATCACACTTGGAGTTTAGTTGAATTACCAGTCGGAAAGAAACCTACTGGGTGTAAATGGGTGTTCAAGGTTAAATACACATCCTCCGAAGCTGTGGAAAGGTACAAGGCTGGACTTGTGACAAAGGGTTATAGCCAACAAGAGGGGTTGGATTACACAGAGACTTTCGCTCCAGTTGCTAAGATAGTTACTGTCAGGTCGGTTGTGGCTGTAGCATCAGCTAATCATTGGTCTATTTTTCAGATGGATGTTCATAATGCTTTTCTTCAAGTGGATTTAATGGAGGAGGTGTATTTAGAGGTTCCTTCTGGTTTTGCCAGCCAGGAGGGGAAGCATGTTGTCTGCAAACTACATAAGTCTCTTTATGGACTCAAACAGGCACCTAGGCAATGGAACAAGAAACTCACAGATGCATTGGTACAACTTGGCTTCTCACAAAGTCATTTTGACTATTCTTTATTCACCAAGACAGTTCAATGAGAGCTGGTAATTGTCTTAGTATATGTGGATGATTTGTTGGTAACAAGAAGCAATACAGACTTGATTCTACAAACAAGAAATGACTTAAAGCTAAAGTTCAAAATGAAAGATCTTGGAGAATTAAAGTTTTTTCTAGGAATTGAATTTGCTAGATCATAAAAGGGAATAGTGATGAGCCAAAGGAAGTATGCATTGGAACTAATTAGTGAGTTGGGATTAAGTGGCACTAAACCAGTTAACACACCTTTGGAAACAAATTTGAAGCTTACATCAGTCGACTATGATGATTTTATAACTAATAATAAGGAAGCAGGTTCTACGAATGAAGATACACTACTTGTTGATCCTACTCAATATCAACGACTAGTAGGAAAGTTGTTATATATTACTATGACTAGAATTGACATTGCATATGTAGTGCAAGTGCTAAGTCAATTCATGCATAGTCCCAAACAATCTCATATGAATGCTGCCTTAAGAGTAGTGAAATATATAAAGAATGCTTTAGGTTTTGGTCTTCTAATGCCCTCTGACTGCTCTAAAAAATTTGTGGCATATTGTGACTCTGACTGGGGTGGTTGCTTGCAGACTAGAAGGTCAGTCACAGGGTACTTAGTAAAGTTTGGCAATACTGTAGTGTCCTGGAAGTCAAAGAAACAAAAAATGGTAGCTAGAAGCTCTGCTGAAGCAGAGTTTAGAAGTATGGCCTCTGTGGTGGCCGAGGTGACTTGGTTGATTGGTTTGTATAAAGAGTTGAGAATAAGTATTGAGGTTCCCATATACCTTTATTGTGACAGCAAAGCTGCTATTCAGATTGCAGGAAATCTCATCTTTCATGAAAGAACTAAGCACATTGACATTGATTGTCATTTTGTGAGAGACAAAATTATATAAGGTATTATCAGGACTCATTATGTTTCCACCAAGGAGCAGCAGGCTGATCTATTAACCAAGAGTCTTGACAGGCAACAACATGAACACTTAATGACCAAACTGAGTTTGAAGGATGTATTCAAATCATCAGTTTGAGGGAGGATGTTAAATAAAAGATATTTTCATTAATTAGTATTTTTAGCTAATTGTATTATGTTAGTATTTTCAGTTAGTTATACTGTTAGAAAATTAGTTAGAGTTTGTTACTAAACTGTATAAATACAATATGTACAGATCACTTGATGGGTAGCTGAATAATACTCAAACATTTTATTTCGTTCTGTTCTCTTCTCTCATTACCTTGAAGGTTCTCACATGGTTAAGATCAAGGAACTTCACAAATATAAAATACAGAATTTATTGAATTGCTTCACATTACAATTCTTTAAAATATGTTGATAAAGTTGTTGTTGACCCTTTTTCATTTTAAAAGTAAAATCAAGAATTGTATTAGCAAATTTTTATCCTGGTTCTAAGTTTTGAAAATATTTTTTTATATTATTAGATTCTTTTATCATTATTTAAATAAAAATAATGATGGGTTATTGTAATCTTGTATGTATTGCTTGTATTATTAGTTTAAAAAGTGCACGATCTATTTATTTTAATTGATAAAATGGAATTAAAAAGAAAGAAAAAAAGCATCTAACTACTTTACTAGCTAGCTAGATTTAAAATCTTTTAATAAATCTTATTTTTATTAGGAAAAGAAAATACTAAAAAATGTTCTTTAAAATATATTCTTAACCTTATCAATGAAGAATATTTTTATTTAATTTCACGTAATTTAAAGATATTATTAATTCTTTTCCAATTAAAATAAGGATGATAAGGACACAAATAATTTGTGATAAAGTCATATTCTGACTGTTATTTGCAAGTTCTTTTCCCCCTCTCGTTGGTCTTGTTCATTCTTTCTAGGATAATTCACGATGGTTACGTTGAAATGTATGTACATAGTTATTTTTCATCTTATTTATGAGAATTTGATAAAAATCTTTCTTCTATTCGCTCAATTTTAAAAAGAAATTTTTGGTTACCATTACGATTCTTGATTTATGGAACTATTATAGACTTCATCAGTTCGTTTCTACGAGTTATTTATTTTTAAAATAAATTTTTATTTTTAGTTATCACTTTTAGCATATCAAGAAAAACAATTAATTTTTTTCATGTTTTATTCTTAACATTAAATATTATTCTTCATATCATTTTTCAAAATTCAATTCTAAACATTTATTAATAGGGTAATATGGTGAATGCTTATATCAATAATTGTTCTTTTAGTAGATAAGTAAAGTCAAATTGTGATATATAAAAAAATGAATGAAACGAATATTTGTCGTGATTCCATGCATTATTAGATGTGACTAAAAAATTTCCCGTCATTGAAACCATACAAATTGAACAATCCAAAAGTCTAGAGAATAGAAATCAGCATCAAATCATATTTTCAAAATTGAAAGCCATACTATAATGATAATTTTAAAAAATAAATAAATAAACCACCTTTGATAGTGTAATCACTCTCTAGTGACCGGTGAATCACCAATAAAAGAGCAAATGTTTGAGAAACAATTTGTTGTCATGAATGTAATTACTAGTAGAATTTTAGTAAAATGTATAAATATGTCTTTTAATATGATTTCAGCTAGTATCTATATCCTTTAACTCTATCTATATAAATAAATATTTAATTTTTTATAAAATTAAATAAGTAAACACCTCATGTCCTATGCTTAAACGCACCGATAGCCTCCTTGTAATGACTAATGATTGATTATATGTATTATGGGTGTATAAATATAATGATCCTCTTAGTCGTTTTAGAAATTTTAACCAGCATTATTATATTAATCTTTTTAGTAGATTTTGTAAATAATTTATATGACTTATAAGAATGAGTGACATAATTTTTATATTTAATAAAGGATTATTTTGTTGCTAAGAATAATGAAAAAAATAGAAAAAAGAAAATCAAATAAATAAATATAATAAAATAAATAAATAAAAAAGGGCAAAGTGCCCTAAATGTTGAAAGCCGCACACACCTTAAAAAAAAAAGGAACGATCTGGAAAAAAAATAATACGCAGATAAAAAAAGAAAAGAAAGAGAGAAAAGAAAAGGAAAAAGGAGGAGAAACAACGATATTTTCATCTCAAGGTATCAAGGTAACTATTCTTATCCTTTCTATTAAATTTTTGTGTAACCAGGAATAAATATTTAGGTTAAAACGTGTTTAATTTATACTAATATGTGAACTTGTGAACTTGGGATTATAAATGTGTATAAGTATTATGGTTCAATCATTGGACAATGATTACTCCAAGATTAGGATTATTAATAGTGGAACGATAAATATTTTTGGAACATTGAAAATAAGTGGTTTCAGCGGATAGTTTTGTAGTCCGCCATTGATGTGCTGGGCAGTTAGTTTCGGCTTTAATTATTTTCATTTAATTATCATATTAGTATTCAAGTTTTGATATATTGAGATATGTGTTAAATAGTGGGTGCATTATGATATATAAAAAAATCATTATAATTATGTTATTCAGAGAATTAAGATTTTACCCTAAACTTGAAATTCAGAAAATATGAGATTTGATCAATTGGTTGGAATAAAGATTTAGAAATTTTATTATAAATTCGGATGAGTTTTGGGTCTAAGTTAGAGATATAACAATATGAATGTTGTTAGTTTCGAAATCATATCGTGGTTATTTATTTGAATAGATTTTATTGGTTTGGAAGTCAACGAAAAGAGGAAGACTCAAGTTTTGGAGTCATTGTGTTAAGTGTATGAAATGCGTATATTTCCTTGTGGTATATGTTTGGGAGTAACGGGATTGATGATGGGTTGATTGTCCACATTGATTAATTCTAATGATGAAAAAAGGGATAACAAAAGGCAATGTGATTAATTGTTTATGTGTGATGCATTGAAAAATGGTTGAAGGCTTGTTGAATCATTGTTGATGTGACTTCATGTTTGTGTGGTTGTGAACTGTGCCATGTTATGAAAATGGTCATCTCCTCATTATTTGTGTGAACTTTTCATCTGCATTATTCTGAGGCCTTGGTTATGACAAGTGTTTGTGCATTGAGAAAGAATGAGTACTTAAGAGGTTGTACCATTTCGAGGGACGTATCGCGCGCCGCGATGGATACTATATTTCGAGGGACGTATCGCGCGCCGCGATGGATACTATATTTCGAGAGACGTACCGCGCCGCGATGGATACTATATTTCGAGGGACGTACCGTGCGCTGCGATGGTTACTATTATCGAGGATCGTGCCGTGCGCCGCGACAGATGCATGGACAGATATGTCCCCCATGGGTCCCGGACTGAGAGACAGCGGGTGTGTATCACTAGGCCAGACATGCATCACTATACTTGACATTGCATTCCATGACATTGCACATACTTATCATTAGTGAACTGGATATCGTGTTTTGCTGATCTTCTGATTGCCTTTCTGTTGAACTTGTGATCGATCAATATTGGGCTTGTTATTGTGGATACGTAATTTGTTAAAGTGTTGTTGTTGAGGATATGTAATTTGTCTAAGTGTTGTTGTTGAGCTACATGTTATGTAAACCGTGAGCTGTTAGATTGGGTTGATTTTAATGCAGGTTGTAGTTGTGGAGGTTCGGTTGGGGGTGGTAGGAGTACCCATATTTCATATCCTTAGCTTGTGTTTAGAGGTTTACTTACTGAGTACCGTGTGGTTTGATACTCACCCTTTGCTTCTACAAATTTTTTTTGTAGGTTATGAGCCTAGAATTTTGTTGTACTTGTCATTCTCTTCTTTTCTGAGGCTTCTTGGAAATTTGTCAGGTAGTTATTTCCATCGCAGCAGACTTTCTTCTCCTTAATTATGATCTTGTTCTATTCTAGAAACAAGTTCATTAGAGACTTGAGTTTTTTCTTTTGAATCAATTGTAATACTTTAGAGGCTTGTACACGTGACTACCAGGTTTTGGGGGTTTTATTAAGTTACTTATATTTTATTTCCGCACTTTATTGTAATGATTGAGTTTAGGTTGACTTGTCTTAGTGGGATAAGACGAGTGCCATCACGCCCATTTTTGGGTCGTGACAATAAAACCGAATAAAAAATCCAGCCAAATTGCAAATCGAGTCAACCCAAAAAAACCCTGACTAGCGGTTTGGTATTGAAAAAAAAAAGCCAACTATATTCAGGTTGATTTGGTTTTAACAGAAAAAATCAACCTAGGCCAAACCAACACGACATTATACATGTTATTTTAAAATTTATTTATACATAAAAATATTTACTTTGATATAATTTTAAAATATTTTTTATACTATTTCATAGTTTTATCTTTTAATTTATTATTTCAAGTTTAAAACTTAGAATTTGGAATGGTCCAATAAAAATTATAGTTCATAGACGTTGATAATTATAATAAAACTTAAATCAAAATCAAATTAATAATAATGCAAAAGAAAATCAATTCAACACTAAGACTGACAATCATATTGAATATTTGTCTTTAGTTTTACATTGTTTTAGATAACTTAAAATGCATAATCTAATTTTAATTTTTCTTAAATATTTAGTAATCTAACTAATACTTATTAGACTTATTTTAGCATGATTTAATTCTATTAAATTATGGCCATTTTCATTATGACTTTACAATATTTATTTTAAATGATGATTTTATTATTATCTTTAATTGAATACTTTTGTATCATCAATACTCATCTCATATTTTGTGTTATTTTTTAAAGAAATACCTTAGATAATTATATTTTGATTGGACTAAAGAAATATTTGAAGCACAAGTCGATTATATGTTTTTATGCAAACTTTATCGAAAAAATTCAAAAAACTGAAAAAATTCAAGGTTTGTAATTTGGTTTGATTTAAAAATTTAACATAATGGGTTGGTTTTGAAAAATTCAAACCAACTCGAGGTTAAAAAACTCGAAAAGATCAAAATTTATTAGTTTAGTTTGGTGTATAAATTTAAAATTTTTATATAAATAGTTTGATTTGATATTTGAAAAATCTAAAACAACCCTGTCGTACACCTAATATGTATATATGAATGAAAGACTCTTGAAAAAATGTTATTTGTGTTGGAGGTTAATTTTAAATAATTTCTTAGAGTTCATTTTACATGAACTTTTGAAATTTCCAGCAAAATATTTTGTAGTGCTTGAGGTTTCGACAGAAATGGTGAATGATCAAACCCTTTTACCTGGAAAACTTGTTCAGGTTGATTTGAATCTATCATCGCCTCCTGAAGGGACATTGGAATCTTCTATGGTTTTTACGTAGAATCTCGGGATCAGGGGTGGAGCTATCTTGTATGAAGGGGTTCATCAGGAAAATTATATTATTTATATATGATTAAAATAAGTTTATATGTATATATAGTTGATATCGAACCCTATTCGACTATTTATTTCTACAAATTTTGAACCCTTTATTAAAAATTCTGTCTGTTCCTCTCCTCGGAATAGAACCATAACTTGTTCCAGATAGGGAAAGTTTATCTGTCAATGGTGCACAAAAGGGATTGGCCTTATTAATACTGATGTCAATTCAAAGTCCTGAAATTGAAAAAAGTGTCAAAAATTGGCTTTCTTTTAGTGCAAGTAAACTATTTGGAACAGAGAACTCTGTTCTACAATACATATACTTGATTGAACATGACATCTTTCAACAATGATTTGTCGAAATAAGTGGCAGTTGGAGGATGATTCTTACCATTTGCATAAACAAATAATAGTTATAGCTCGTAAATATACAAATTATAGTTATAGAGCATAATGAAATTTATGATAGTTGCTATTTGCGAAAGTTCCCCATAGAAAATTAATCTAAGTTTTCTACCATACAATTAATCCCTCCAACTCTCTCGTTTTCTCTCTAGCATTTTCTTAGCGATTTATAGTATCTTACATTAATTTGGTATAGCAAGATCGTGAGCAAATAGTACAAGAAAATGAGCGAACTGTCAAGTGCTACATGTGTGTTTAGTTTTTTTTTTTTTCATGATGTCCGATACCCACATTGAAGCACAACATAAACAGAGTCATCATCTTACACCATTTACCAAAGAATTATGTGATGTTCAAGATCATTGTTAGCTCTTGTGAATATATATTTAATTAGCACATTCATAACATAATTTTCATATCTTTTATCAAATTCTTAACTCCACAACTAGGTCTTTGGCTGTGTAAAGGTAACAGCAATAGCCCATGATTATTTGTAACCAATAAATAAAATACCTCATAATAATTTGTAACATATAACAATATTCCATAATTTAAGTATGAACTTAACAAAATATAAATAATTTAAGAATATTTTGAGATTTCAAAATCAAAAAGAAAAACTAATAATAAGTTGTTAAAATATCAAATTAATGTAATCAAATTTATATTAAAAATTAATTAAATTGATTCTAAAAAAAATAATATGACAATTAAAAAACAAGGAACATAATATATAATGATTAAAATTATTCTCTCTATAAATAGATGTTGATCTCATTTCTTGATGGGCTTACTTAATATTTTGGATATTCATAGGTGAAATATTTTGCTCACCTGCCTGGAGGATGTTCACCCAAAGTACATGTAATTGTAGGGGCTTAAAATTTATTTTCATAATATAAATTCAAATCCTAGATTTGCCTCGATTTCTATTAGAGTTCAAAGAGAAGTTTGTTATTACTTAGGGCAACCCAATCCTACACTCTATTTTACTCTCCAAATATAGAATTTTCTATTTTTCCAGACAACCAATTTCAACCCAATTCTCTATTTTACTATCTAAAAAAAGAATTTTTTTTTCTTTCTTCTTAATATTATATTATTATTTATATTTCCTTTTTGTTTTCTTATTCTATAATATAGATCTTTTTTTTTATGAATAATCATTGTATATAATTTCAGGTCAGTGCAGCTGATGAGGAGTTTATGCAGAAGTTGTCAAGCTAAGTAGCTAGAATTTTTCACTTTGGGTGTCATACCCGTGTTAACTTGTTGAGTTAGAAAAACACGGAGGAGGAATTAGACTGTGATGATGATCTTTTATTGCTTCTATGCTCTTCAACTTTTGGTGTGCTTAAGATTGTATGAAGTTGAACAAGTACACACACTTGTTTTGTGTAGCATAATACACGTAGGACGTTAATTGCCACATAGAATGTCAAGTATGATGTATGTGTTAACGTGTTCAATTCTGTTCAAAAATACATATATGTGTACACTTGAAGTTAGAGGATATATATGTCAGATGAGATCAAACTAAAGGACACATGTATGTATTATGTCTTCTTAGTATGTTGAATGATAGAGAAAGTTTTCAACATGAATGGTTTATATATGTTTGAGAAGAGAAACTTATTCAATAATATACAAAATTAGCAAGTGAAGGATAGAGGGGCGCAAGGAGTTTATTCGAATCATTTATACCACAAACATTACATTGTATATACAAGGTCAAAACTATTTTTTACTATACATACTCATTTGAATTCCCTTCACTTCTTCGTGTGTCTACCTTTTTATATGTTGAATCCCCTTAGTGAAAATCCTGACTCTGTCAGTGCATGAACCAACAATCATCGTTCGCTTCTATCCCTCTCATGATTCTAGGAGATGAATACAGTCAGAATAAGATTTTGAATAACAATAAGTATGTTCTTTCCATTTACATTGACACCAGCAGCAGCCAAATGCTCAGAAACACTGGCACTCTCAGCTTTGCTAAAATGAGGAGCTACAGCAGCAACTAGGTCAGGTTTGACATGTCTCGCAGCAGCTTGTTGGTGACATTGAACACTTTAAGTGCATTCTGGCCACAGAATGAACCCCTTTGGCCGAAAAAATCACACCGTATATACAAGGTCAAAATCTTTTTTTATGTATATATAGACGATGAACCCCCTTAACAAAAATTCTGACTCCGTCACTAGGCTAGGTTGGACAATAAAAGTAGTAGCTTGATCATTTACAGCAGCAACTCTGTTTTCTCGACCACTTACGGCAATAACAAGAGCAACTTAACCACTTACAAGAACAACATGTCCAACTTGACCACTTACAAGAACAACATTTCCAGCTTGGCCACTTACAAGAACAACATTTCCAGCTTGGCCACTTACAAGAACAACACTTCCAGGTTGGCCACTTACAAGAACAACATTTCAAGCTTGGCCATTTACAAGAGAAGCAACTTGAGCACTTACAGGAACAGCTTGGACATCCAGAGCAACACGGTCCGCAGCTAAAACAGGAAGAGAAGCATGACGACCATCTGGACTTCTTTTTTTTGTAATAAGCAGGATGGAAAAGAGGTTCGGTGGACTTCCTATCTCTGCAATAAACAAAAATATATTCCGTGAACACGAAAATGCATGATTGCAAGCTCCATTCTGGGAAGAAATCATATCACCAATAATCTTTAATGTAAAGCATTTAAGTTGAGGACATGAGACTCAAACACATTTATACGAATGACACGTTAGATGAACTCTAATGCACTTCCCCGTAATTATTAATGAAGCAACATGTTACCAGTGACATGGAAAAGAAAAGAGAAGAACGTGTACATATGCTAAATGCAGATGATATTAGCAAATAAGATAGGAACTGGTTACTTACGTTGGAAAAGGTAAAGACGTATCATTACCATTGCAATGGTTATAGGAGTCTTTAAACCCTCCGTTCCCTTCGGAATGGCTAATGGCAGATGAATAATCTCTGTTCCCTCTTAACTTTATTTCCTCTTCAAAATGTGATTGTTTCTTAATTGATTTATGTTGATTTCCTGCTTCAATAAGGTTGCTTCGATCAATCACGCCCCTTTCTGTATCAAATACAGAACTCTTTTCCGTACGTTCTCCTCCTTTTACAGGCGATGAGTGTCTACTGATTAGCTTCCCAGACTTACTAATTTCTTCACATGTTTCCGATTCCACACACATGCGTAGTTCTGCTGACTTCCTCGAAAGACTGACGTTGATACTAAATAATGACTCTTCAGAGACAGCACTCCATTCGTTAGGTGTTGAGGATTTACTTTCGAAAATGGAAGAGGGAACTCTGTTGGGATCATAACCTCCTTGTCTGTCCATCACTTGGATAAAAGGAGATCTTGTAATTGACACGGTTGGCAATAACGATTCATCAGTGACGTCTGAAACCTGTGAGGTGGAGCTTGTTGATGTATTCAGTTTCAAATGATTGTAGTCCACTCGAGATAAAGGTTTGGATGTTACATTTGATGAAATAGAGTTGGATGCTATTTTTGGATTCATTAGTATGAAATCATCAGAGGAATAACCGGACGAGGATGAAAACGTGGAATAGGAAAGTTCTGAACTTTTACTTGACCCTGAAACACTATCATTTAAGATAGAATCCGAACTTTTTCTACTTTTACTCTCCTGGTTAGAATCCCGGAGAGAGGCTACTGGTGAATTGGACTCAGTTTCACTTTTGGTTACCACTGCATCTGTTCGAGAATGATTACGGTTTCCACTTCCATATTTAGGGCTCATGACTGGATTAAAGCTAAAAATCACCTGTAGAAACCATCAACTTGTTGAGATGCATAAATCAATGTCCAGTCAATGTAAATATAAGAAAAATATTAGAGATGAGATTAGTGGCAAAGCCAGAAATTTCGTTAAGGGTGTCATAGATTTAATATTAAAAAAAATTGGCCTATATACTTCATGAAATTTTCTATACAGTAAAATTTTTCGACGAGAGTGTTTGACTGGCCACCCTTCACTACATGTGGCTACACCACTGGATGAGATTACGTTATTGTTTGAGGAAGCAATGCAACACTCACAAGTCAGAACGAGCAACATATCCTGCAAAGAAGTACCTCCTGACTCTCGATGGTTGCCTTCTCCTACGTCAGTTGAAAGTAGAATGCACATGGAAACAGAGGCAGATCTAGGATTCAAACTCAACAAATTTAACCTCCAAGGCTTGTAGACTTATTGTACAACTGTCTACTTATTCAATCAAGTTTTTAATTTTACTACAAAAAGTCTAACGAACAGAAGTCACTTACGAAATGGATATCATCTCCATACAACAATCTATAAAATAGAATCATTACCTAATGCTAATACCGCTTAAATGTCATTATTTCCTACAAATGAGCAACAAGAATCATGAATGTGAATTTACCCGAAGATCTAAGATTTAGGTCAAATGTTGATGGCCATAAAACAATAAAAACGAAAATTTTGATCCAGGACTTTTCAATCAAACATAACAGAATGCACTTGAAAGTGAACTTTGTTAAGAAAGACCCATGGGATAAAGTATAGACGTATATTCGGCCTCTTAGACTGGATTGCTGTCTAACAAAAAAAACAGGTTAGAAATGTTAATGTGTTACGAAGGGGAGCACTGGAGCAACACTAAAGTTGTCTCTGTATGACCTATATATAGATTACAGGTTTGAGCCGTGGAATCAATAACTAATGCTTCGGGCAGAGTAGGTTTCCTACATTGCATAAACCCCTGAGTGCGACCCTTCCCTGGACCTTGTATGAAAGAGAGATGCTTCATGCCCCGGAGCTGGGTTTTTTTTCCACTATATATTACTAATATGTTATCGTTTTCTATTACTTATATCCGAAACTTTTATGTATGTTTTGATGCTATTGAACTAGAGGTTAACTAAATCCTACACTTACATAAAAGTCTTTAATCAAACAAACAAAACTGGACTAAATGTAAGTGAAACAACAACAATTAGCACTCAATCCAACTAATTAATATCTCCTAGATGGATCTTTTGCTTCCATCATGTCCTAATCTTAGATAAGTCCATATTAATTCCACCATGTATCATATTTTCTTGCAATGTTATCAAATGTCTAACAAAAGAAGAAGCTATTTAAGAAATGAAATTTATTAGTAATACAGAGTCATTAACAACAGCAAAGGTCCAAGGAGGGTAAGATCGATGTACGTTAAGACCTAGACCTAAAGAGGTTGTTTTCCATAGACCCTCGACTCAAAGGAGTTCAACCAAAGCAGGAACGTAAGATAATAATAACGATAGTAAATAGCAACATGAACAAAGCAAAGAAGCAATATGCAATCGCAAAAATTGAAGAATAAGATAATACGCGAATCCAGTAATACAGAGTCATTACCTAATACTAGCAAGAGTTTGTTGTGAATACCCTCCTTATATATTGCCGGGGCGGTCTCGACTATTCCTTCCAACCATTTCCCCCAAGCTGAATCTATAAACCTCCCAACAAAAAGCTTCTCTAAAATGGGGAAAAAATTAAGTAAATTAGAAATCACATGTTATCAACAAGATTAATGTAAACTAAATTAAGTTCAAAAATCAAAGATTTAGGTAAACGCTACTGACCAACAACAAAAAAAACAACATACCCCGTGAAATCCAGAAATGAACTCTGGGATATAGAATGTACTCAGGGCTTATCCTTTTATGGGGTTAGAAAAGTTATTCCTGATAGACCATTATCTCAAAAGCAGACACTAATTATCAATTAAAAAAATACATGTTGATCTTGATATTTATCTTAAATTAAAATATCTTACCTAATAAATGAAACTATTCAAGATTAAACCAAGAAAAATGGAACCCTAATGATTAAAAAAAAAAGCAAGAAAATGAAAATTTTTGGTGGGATTTATCTGAATCAAAACATTTAACCTAATTAGTGAATCAAGAATCTAATATTAACCCCCCAAACAACAACAAAATATTTACCAATAAGTAAGAAACTAAGTATTTTTATCTGAATTAAAACATTTTACCTAGTAATTAGTGAAATCTTGGATTCTATTGTTCTTTCTTGATCCTTCTTCAACTTCTAAATTTTTTTTTAGGGTTCATAAATTTTATCATTTATGGAAGAATCGAAAAGATTAAGAAGAATTAGTTGTTGTTTTTTTTGGAGGAAATGATAAGAAAAAATTGGGAGGGCAAAGAGTGGGCTTTGGTGTCATCACACTAATTATTCTTGAATAACCAACTTAACTAACATCATACTCACGTGATTACACGTGCTTTAAGACATGGATATTCAATTGATTTTATAAATATCCTTTTATTCGAGTTCTATATACTATCTAAACTATTAAATGCGAATTTTGAATTTGACAAGTGTCAGTGTATCAGTATTATTAGGATAGGGGCGAAAGAGTCTAGAGTTATAGAGACGGAATAAGTTTATAGAAAACTCTAAAAGTCCCTAGATATTCCAAGAAGACTCTAGAATTCTGTAGGTCTTTCCTTGAAAGGCCATAGCATAACTTAGAAAATATCTTAGAGAGCTTTGGAATATCGTATAACATGTAGAAAGTTTAGAGAGGGACTAAAGTGTAATTACTAGGAGAACTTATAAAATAAATATTATTTACACTTTAGATCCTAGATTGTAGTATAAATAGATGGACACAAATCATCCAAGCTTGAAACAAACAATTCAACAAAGAGCAAATCTTCCAAACTTAATACAAAAACTTTCTTGAAAGCTCTCTTGTTCTTTCTAAGTCTTTCTTTCATTTTCTTAGCATTTGTTATATGGAATAGTCATGAGTTCTTCAAATTTCCTATCTTACAATTTGGATCTAATAAGCTCTTTGAATCCAAAAATTATAATAAAAACAGTGAATTAGGGTGCATTGGCTTAAAACAATCATTCGAAGGTGCATGTATTTAGATCTTTACACTATGAGATTTAAGATTTATTTAAGTTATACAAAAGAAAAATAAATTTTTACTTGGTCCTGTAAGTTTGAAAAAATTGTTGTTTCTTTTCAATTGGGACGGATTAAGTTGAGTAAAAATGGATGAGGTAACATTTTTAAGTCGTGTGATATTTTTGGAATTTAAAAATTAGCTAGTTTTACAAAAATAAAATTAATTTAATCTATTAACGGAAAAAAGAAAGTTATACTATTTGTCAAACGATGAAAATATATATGCAAAATTTTTTAGAAGGCAAGAATATATATAGGACCTTTTTAATAAGAATATAATCGATTTTAAATCTCAATAAGGATATATCAATTCTAAATCATAAAACTGAAATATATATTTACCTCTTTTCCAATTCTAGCTATATATAAAAGGAGAAGAAAAAATGGCTATGTGTCAACAAAAAAATAAATTATTAAACTAACTTAAAATCTAAAAATAAAAAATTATAATTGCAAATGCTATCAGCTTTTTTAAAAAAAATCAAAAATTTAAACTTTCCTTTAACTTTTTACTGTTTTTTGAAATATTTTTTATTCTTTTGATTTTGAATTAAAAAATAAGAGATATAAAATAATATTATAATAATTAGTATCATCTTTTGAGAGAGATCAAAACATCTCACTATCTTTCATTTCTAAGCAAATTATTAATGGACAATTAATAATTTTATAAGAAATAAAATTTTAAATTTTAAATTTAGGATAAATAACATTTAATTATATTTAGGAAACATTAAATTTTATCCTGAGCAATATCATAATTATAAATTATTTGTCAAATTTAAGGCTATTCATAACATTAATTTAAGTTGAAAATTGCAATATTTAAATTTGTAAGAATATTTAAAGTATTTGATGTTTGATGAAGGTAAAATAATCAAAGAATTAATACTATCCTTGCAAAAATTTCAATATAATATATCAAAAATTAAAAGTATAGCTAATATAGTTATAAAATAAAAATTACATATTAAATATTTTTACAACACCATTCCAATAAAAATAGTTTGCCTATTTTCTCAGCACTTATCTACCCTCCATCTTCTCTCTCCTTCATGTGAGGTAGGAGATTTGAAGAACTCATAAACTTATCAATTAATTTATAGAATTGTTAAATCTTTTATATTTATTTAATAATTAATAGAAATATTAATTTTAATAGTATTCCTTTTTACGGATAAGCTGATTTGCAACCATCCTATTGGTTTTCATTATACTATGGAAGAAGTTAAAATAATGTTTGGTGTCTTTAAAGAGCGTATCATAATATTATTTTAATAACTAACAATTAATTAGAAAATAAATACTACCTATGTTCTTATTTAGTTGTCCACTTTAGAAATGACACACATATTAAGATAGCAATAATTAACATAGTGAAATTATAATTTTACCCTTATTAATTATGATTTCAAAAATGATGAATTAAAACTTGAAAATTTTTCAAAAAGTTTAAATGAGGATATAATAGGAAAAAAAATTGTCATTTCTTAATTTGTCGAAATTGACAAATAAGTAGGAACAACTAAAAGAGAAAATATGAACAACTAAATAAGAACAGAGGGAGTAGGTTTTTAGGCGGGTGAAGAGTTTTTTATTATAATGTACCTCCATTAATGAAATATTTATTTGTAATAAATTCAGTAAATTACTTTTATAATATAATAATTAATTTAAATAAGAAAAAATGGTCCAAAAATTGAGTGAAAAAATAAGAGACATAAAATCACCATCAAAGTTGTTTTGAATTTTTAAAAAGACATCTTAACTTTGCGAGAGTCATATCACCCAATTAAACAATTTCAAAATAGAATGTATACCCCATTTTTTACTCAATACCACTTATACAAAAATATTTGTATGTCACGCACTGATAATCACTTGTCACGTGTTAAAATAATTTTTAATTATTGTTATCTAATTTTTTGTATTTCTTTTATTTTTCTATCTTTTTTTTTCTCTTTCTTCTTCACCTCAACTCTGTTCTTTCTTTTTCTCTTTCTTCTTCATCTCAACTGAGTTGTTCTTTTCCATTCTCTTTGTGCTGCAGTAACATCAAATTCATTGTGGCTGAGCAGATTTCGTAGCAGCACTGTTAATTTTTAGTCAAATTACTATCAATTAATTTATTTATGAAAATAAATATCGTCAAGTAATAAAAATCCAAATACTCAAATATTATCAAGTCAAAATCTGACATCAAATCTCACCTTCTCCAACTCTTACTTCCAAATTGAATTTTTCAATGTTTAACTACTCTCAGATTCCAATCTTGATTTGTAAGAGAAAAAAATCACTAAATTAATTTATTTTTTAAAAAAATAAAACTGAATAACTTTAGTTTAAAAATAAAACGTCAAAAAGGAAAAAGAGAAAAAGAAAAAATAATCTTTCCCTTCAAAAAAAAAAAGATTGAGAGGTTTGAAGGAAGCCATGGATGCTCAAGAAATACGAGTAAACTAATGATGGTAGGGAAGATGAGAAAAATAATTTGAATAATTAAAACTATTCTTAATAAAGTTTTAAAAAAACAAATTAATACATGAGTTTTTATAGTTTTTTTTAATAAGGCAAATTGAAAGTGCCAAATGGTAAATTTACATTGGTATGAAGCTGTATCAACAGTCTTCACGTGCCCATATGCTGTGACAATACGAATGGTGTTAAAATTAGTCAAAATGGTATATTTATTGTAGATTTAGATAGTTTTGTGAGTAATAGGACACTCGCAAAGTTAAAGTGTCGTTTTGAAAATTCAAAATAACTTCAATGGTCTGATATACCCCTCAAATTTGCCATTTATAGTTGATATACCTCTTGTTATGAAAGTGACTCATATATACCCCTACTTCTAAACAAATGACTCACATATACCCCTTTCCTCTAACGGAAATGAAAAAAAAAATTTAATCTAAAATTTAATTATTTTTTTTTAAAAAATATAATCCCATATAAGTAAATTTAATTCTCATCAAACATATTTTTTTTAACTTTTTTTGTTTCAATGACTAATTTATAATTATTATTTTGATAATCAAATTAATTTATATTTCACTAATATTTTTGTAAAACTTATTGTAAATGACCAAATTTTTTCTTTGAATTCGAAATTAAATTACAATACACACAAAAAAAATAGTTTAATTTTTCTCTCTATTTAAACTAAGAAATGAAAGAAAAAAATAAAATAAGAAACACAAATAATTATAATAAAAGAAGTCAAAAAATAATTTATGTATGAAAAAAATTAAAATATACTTTTAACTTTGATAGAAGAATCATATATATTCCTAAATAATTTTTTTTAAAAAAAAATTTAGATGTAATAAATGTAAATTTAAAACTAATTTTTTAACTTCCGTTAAATGAAGGGTATATGTGAGCTATTTTCAGGGATATATATGAGCCGTTTGTATAACAGTAAGGGCATATATGAGCCACTTTTATAACAAGGGATATATCAGCTCCAAATGACAAAGTTGAGGGGTATATCAGATAGGCGTCAGGTCAACTTGTTTATGTTTCTCTAATTTCAGCTTTGTTTCTTGTGTAATTAGATTGAGCATAATTATCCTTCAATTTAATATAAATATGCAATTTAATCCTTAATTAAAAATTTATTGAAATCACTAAAATTTCCCCTTCTACTGCAGTAAAATTCAAGAATCGCATAAATATAAATAAAATACAAGGAAGTTGAAAGATATGATTCATTATCCATACAAAAAGTCCCTAAATGCTTACAATGGTTGCCTATATACAGTGAGAATTCTCCAGCAGAATTTTTAATTAAATTGTGTTCCTATTCAACAAGAAACAGCAATGTATCATATACAATAGCACCATTTTTCTAATTTTCACAATATATACAAATAACATTATAATTTATGGAGTTCTAACTGTCTCGAAAACACTATTTTCGATGCCCTGATGATGCCATAAGTATTCCAACAGCTGCAACAAACATGAACAGCATACCAACTAGTAGCGTATATGTTTTTCTAGACGATCTTCGATACTCTCCGAACAAAATTACCCCCCAAAATGTGCTCACCAGAGGCAGCGCCTGGAATTGCAGTACACATTTCAAACTTCTCGTAGACAGACAAGAGTAGCATGTTCGAGGTCTATAGTTTATGTCTGATTTTCATTTTCAATTTTATCGCGGAATAGATACAGAGGATTGATTAATATGATAATATAAATGACTAACCTGAACAGCATCTGCAGCTGCGTATCCAGCTGCTTGACCTCCCATGAATTGTAGACCGTTTCCAAAACCACACAAAAGTCCTGCCAAAAGTGCCCAACCTCTACCGTTCCAGTCGTTAATATAAGCCTTTAGGGATGACTTGGGTGCATTTAAAACAGGACGGTATAAGAATATGAGGTTAAGAATCAAGGCAACGACAAAGCAAGAAACTGAGAAGTAGAAGAATGCTGTGTAGACGCTCAAGTGTGGGACTCCATCTTTTAGCGTATGCCACTGATCATTTGTGGCAAGGTTGAAAGCTGGAGAGAAGAGAGAAAAACAAACTCCAGCAAAGAATGTTAAAGCCAAACCAATGATAGCGCTCTTGCCAAATATCTGCAACCAAACACACGATTATGAACAAACAAGGAAAGCGCTTTTCCCTTGAACATTTTCCACTACACTGGATTGACAAAATTTGAGTTGGAAGTGTCTACGTCTAACGGGATACTTTATCATGTGTTCAGGTACTCAATCGGAACATGTTGTAGTTCTAGTGTCCATGATAACTTTTTACGCCAGAAGTTAACACTGAACGGATAATAATATTTAATAAGATTAGTAATTTAAGAACAGACCTTGATAGCTCTTCTCTTCTCGAGATCAATAAGGAAAAGAGCAGTCCCAAATTTTGCCTTCTCTGTGGAAGCAGCTCCTTTCTCCGCATCATTTACGTCAACTATGGATGTTTAGGAAACAGTATAAAGGCTATGCATCTTATAAAAAGGGTAAAGATATGAAACTTCATATTTTCAGATTCAAACTTGTAATACCTGTCTTTGTATATGCTTGTTTAGAGTCAGTAATACTATTAGCCCTGCAAATGTTTCAATTAGAATCAACATCAATTTCCCGAGATTAATGGGGGAAAATTTGTACTCTTCCTCTAGCCATATATACAACATCAATGCTATCATGAACTCATGACATGAAACTCAGAAGAAAAATAACGTCTTACATATACTGTTTTTATTATTTAAACGAAAAGAATCAAACCAAAAATGTCATTACCCATTTTGCAAAGATGTGAAAATGATATCCTTAATTAGTACATACGTGTATTGGTGCATACCTAATGCCATCTTTAGACTCATTTTTATAACTATCAAGCTTTGCTTTGTTATCCGCTGCATTGGACGCATGAACAGCAGAGCCTAAGCAAACAGCGATCAAGAAACATGCAACCCCCGGAAAAAGAATCTCCGCTTTGTTAATTTTGTCATCAAGGTAGTAATTCAAGGTTGTTCCTGTCATAACCGAAGCAATAATCCAAAATTTAAACAAATTATGATACTTCAGAAAGGGACATCAATCACTAGGTCATTTCGGAAAAGTTAAAATCATACCTATAACAACAGTAATGCTTGAGGAGACGACCTCAGTAACTGATAAACCAACAAATGCCCAAGCATATTGCGTTGTAAGGTTCCCAATGCTGAGGACCACCCCTCCAGCCATTGCAAACAAGACACTGGGCCAATTATCCTGCACCATTGGTCCACGACTGTGATTCTAAAATCCCGAAAAAATCCGAATTGAATAATATTGTGCAATTTCAACAATTAACAACAATACATGCGATCAATCTGGTGGAATTGTTGGAAAGTTTCTACTTACCATAGACAATTTGAACAAGAGCATATACTGCCTATAAGTGATCTTGATAGAAGTATGCATTAAAACCGTAAAAGGTTGCTAGTAATGACAACTGCTAAAGTCTTGACAGTAGCACGGATCTCTTGGCAGTGACAAAGTTAAACCAGAAGAAACTAAAACAGATGCTAATCAAAGTTCCAGATAAGATCACAGGACAAACCAATGAGGACTGCTAAAGTCTTGACAGTAGCACGGATCTCTTGGCAGTGACAAAGTTGAACCAGAAGAAACTAAAACAGATGCTAATCAAAGTTTTAGATAAGATCACTGGACAAACCAATGACGAATTTAATAAAAAAGACTCCACCTTAAGCTGGTAACAATAATTCATCTCAATGGAACATCATACGAATAACATGAGGCGATGAATTCTAGTCTTTAGATCCACCTATCAAGTAGCTTATAGGTGGTAATATCATCTTTCTCTTGGTCATCATTTTAAACTACTAAAAATGCTGGTGAAATGAAGACTGAACATAATGTGACCGGTGAATGGAAGGACAGTCATGTAGGCTTCTTTTATTCGTTATCATGTTCCGGAGTTGCTACTTGCAACATATATATTCTACATAATTGAATGGAAGTTATGCAACATATAAACGGTCTCAATCCATATAAGTTGCATCCAAGATTTGCAGCAGAAGTGTCACATATAAAATCATGTTCAGTCAAATAGACTACGTATTACTCAGAGTATTACACGCAACGCAAAAACAAACGAAACAAGAACTAAGAACTAAAAACTAGTGCAACAAACTCTTTCGACCTTGATGGTACAATGCTAACCAATCCCCCTCCCCCTCTACTCCTCTCGTTCTGTAACTAACCTATTCATACTTTTTAAAATAACCGTGGTGTGTTGGTCAGCTTGCACGCACTCCGACTAATTCTACAAGATACCTATTACCTCAAAGAACTCACCTATTTATAATTTATCATTAACAGTACTAAATTCCAATGTGTTTATATCTATCTATACAAGTATCATACACTAGCATCCTGCATCTATGCTTCACACTCGAACCCATCAATCGAATCATATAGAGTTATTAGGTGTAAACTAGGCACCAACCTGAGCGAGTTGAGAAAGGAAATTCGGTTTTTCCAATGAGCTTGTCCCAATTTCACCAAAAGTAAAAGCAATTATAACAGCAGCCAAAAGATTAGTCAAAGTATAATCAAGATAAGTGTGTTGAGGAAATCTTCCTCTTCTTTCAAGTAAAGTTAGTAAGGCTGGCCATGTCCCTAAAAAGAACAAAGACAACAACATGCAAACTATAGCCCCTCCTTTGCTCTCAACCAAATACATCTTCAAACCACTCGATAAAACCTTTTCGATTTCAGGTGAAATTGTAATCAAATTAAGAATGCTCCAAAAATCCTACACAAATTTTAAAAAAGACAATATTAAAGATTCAATCTAACCATAGTCCATACTCAATTCATTATTCTAAATCCAACCAGCTAATAATGCAAGAAACTCAAAGAATTTAACATAAATAGCCGTCCTTTAACCGCTTAAACTAAAAATAGTATGTGTATAACAATATATAATCTATATATACTAGCTAAGAGAAGTAAACAGTAAATCGGACAACATGTGTATAATCCCTTTTTTTCTTCAAAGAAAGTCAACAATCTCAGAGAATGATCCCAAACCACTTAAACCTATATAACTGTCTACTTTTTTAGGGTTTGTCCCAAAAAGAGAATCTTTTTCTGTATTTAGTAAGTTTTTCGATTCCAATAACAAATTTAACATCACAAGATTTAAAAGACTATACGAATGGAGAGAGTATAATTTATGTATACTACACAATCTGACAGTAATTGTGTAAAGATCCCCTTTTTTTTTCCCTTTCAGAAGAACAAACACAACTAATAAATACAGAAAAAAAAGATAAAGATTTGATTTTTTTGACCAACCATTTCTTGAGTTCTCAAACATGAACAGTACTCACCATGTCAAAAGACAAACAGGGTATCAAAAAATCAGTAGAAATGAAAGAACAAATAGATAAAAATTTGTTGATTTCTTCCAAAAATTAGGGGAAAATAACCAAAAAAAGTACCTTTTTTTTTTGAGACCCCACAAAAAAAGGCAATGAAGCAGAGAGCCACCACTGTGAAAGGGATATCTGATGATGAAATGGAAGAATAAAATATGCAACTGAGAGTGGGATTTATGATTCATAAGCCTCTGAATAGACTTCGAATCTCATAGTCAACATAGTCCCTCTATAAAAAAAAATAAAAAAAATCCCATTTTCTTTTATATCTGTTTTAAAATAGATTATTTTTTTTAATAATATTTTAATTTCAACTTTTTACTTAACACGTTAAGCTCACAAGTTCCAAAAATAATAAATAATTATAATTTAAGATCAAAAATTTTTTTTAAAAAATTATATTTTTAAACATCGTATCAAATTAAACTGAATCATTTTTTTTAAACGAAGCGAATAGTACTTTCTTAAAAACTTCAAATAACAGTTTTTATTTGGATGGTTGTTTACCTAGTGTTTTATTGTTAGTATATGTCATCTCACTTATACTGTCGGGTAATTCTATTTGTCAAATTTAAAATATTTTTCTGTTTAAGAATATTTATTTATTTTATAATTTATTTATTAATTTTATAAATTTGACAAATATTATTAAATATCTTAAAATCGTGTATAGTGAATAACTATTGTTTAACATAAGAAGAATTATCTAATATGAAATGAAAATTTTATAATATTTTATTAATATGATGTTCAATTACATTTTTACTATCAAATATTAAAACAAATAATATAATTATTTAGTGTTCACATTTAAAGACAATATCTTAAATTTATATAAATATTCATATTCAGAACTCTTAATGTTATCGAAGACAAATGAGTTCTTAATCACTTGTAACTACTAGGTCAAGACATTTGAATACTTTGCTCTTGAAATGATCAAATATATAACATTATATAATCAAAAAATGTAATTTATTTAAACATTATATTGACTAAAATAATACAGCATGATATGGTAGTAATATAATATAGTAACATTGTAAAACTATTTTTTTGTTTCAATCTTTTCTTAAAAAAATATGTCTTCTATTTAAATATAGAAATAATTTTACTTTAAAGATAGATATTTATCCTTAATTAGATAAGTTTTAGCCATATGAATGTCTAAATTTAGATAGCATATTTTTTCAATGTTTTTTCGTTCTTAAGCATCATATCAATTAAACAGTGCCAAAATTATTATTAAAATTATTTGTAATTTTACCTACTCACTCTCCTAAATTTGCATCATATTTTTTTTAGTTTATTTTTAAAAATTTGACATATTTTTTATTTAAAATTATTTATTATTAGAAAACTTATTTTTCTTTTATGATAAGGTTTATGGTTATGTAAATATATATTAGAAAAACTACTTGGAATGATATCTTTTAATAAATAATTTGATTTTAATTATATTTTTTATTTATTATCATTTATAATAACATTATGTTATCTGTAATGTGTATTAAAATTGAATTATGTACGTAATAAATATGTATTATAATTGTTCTTAAAAATATATTATGCTTGTTTTGTAAGTAATTGACACATTGTATTATAAGTGTATTAAAATGTGTGATAAATATATTAATTGTCAAAAAAACTTATATTATATGTGAATAATAAATTATTTTTATAATATATAGTAAAATTATATTATAAATATATTAAAAATGATCGAGTGAAAAAATATTATTGCTACCTAAGTTTTCCCTATATGTTCCACATGATGAGTGTAATTTTTTGAACCATATAAATTGAAGACAAAGTAATATCATATAATTTAACGTGCTTGTTACTAGTAATGAGTCATTAGTAGGAATTATTAGATATAATAATGTATTTACTAGCTTTAATATTATTTTACTCCTTACGTGATTAGTTGTATTTTTAATTTATATATTACTATCATATGTAGTATCTATATATTAAATCATGACATTACAGATATAAGTACTGCTTTTTATTATAAGTATCCTATCCCAATATTATTAATATATTTTATTGACTGAATTAAAATTTTATTTTGAAGTCATTTGTGTACATAAATAATATTTGCTTTTATATCGAAATATCATGAACCATCGATAATATTATAAAATTTATTTTATTTATTGAATTAAAATTTTATTTTGAAGTTAATTGTGTGCATAAATAATATTTTCTTTTATATCGAAATATCATGATCCATCAATAACATTAATAAAAGGAAAAAAATATTTTTACTGTGGTCCACCGGTGACATCAATAAAAGAAAAAAAAAAGTAATATTTGCATGGAGACAAAATCCATGTAACTTTCTACCCAATTTTATTTTATTATATCTATTCTCTTATTACAAAATATAAAATAAAAATAACCTTCTCATATAAAAACAAAATTATTGACAATTTTTTAAAAATCTCTCTTTAGTGTCAATATGTATAATAATAGCATGGTATATTTAACCACAAGTTTCTAATTAGTAGGTTAGTGAATGTTGTACATAAAAGCTTACGTGTTAAACGTTTTCAGTAATTCAAATTTTGTTATATAAAAAGGAAAAAAACTTTGAATATTTTATTGAATTTTGAAAGAAAAAAAATTTATTTATATTATTAAAAGTATGACGTATTTATGTCATTTTATTTTTTGAGAAAGTGTTCATCCATATCATTATTTGTTGATAGAAAATGATTCTCATTTTGCCAAAAATAATTTTTTTCATGTTGTCAATTATGATTTGTTCACATCATTAATTATTTTTAAAAGAGAAAAATATCAGAATAATAATTCAAATTTGAAGTAGAATTTCTAAATTATTTAGAATTTGTTAGTTTTTATATTATTTAATTATATCTAATTTAGATTTTCAAACTCTAGTTTAATTTAATTTTTTACTTTTTATAAGTAGAGATGCTACTTATTATTTTCAACATACAACAATATATAATATAAATAGAACTAGAATTGAAGTAAAATTTAAGAATCTTTGAATTTAAAAATAAAATAATTTTCTTGAAATTGATAAGAATCTTCAACGTGGCCCCACCATGAAATTAGAATCTTGGAAGTTAGTCGACGATATTATTATGGTGTTTTATGTATTTTAAAATGAGACATTTGTAGTCTATGACACCTAACATAAGTTGACAATTTTATTATTATGATATGATAATATCTAACTTTTTTTTCTAGGAAAAAAAATAAAAAAGGAAAAGGGATGTAGAATTTTTTTTCATCAACTTGTTTGTAATTTCTTATTTTTCTCTACCAAATCATTAAAGTAGTGGCCTCTATTAGCCATTGATTGATGGGTGCATATGATGGTGTTAAAGTCAAAGAAATCAATGAAAGAAATATTATAAAATTATTTTGATGATTATGTTTATTAAGATTGAAATAAGGAACACATACTTTACTGTGAATTATGATATATACTTAATTTATTTTTATTTTAAAAATTATACATAATATTATATTATATATTTTAAAGGCAAGAGATAAAAATCACACTTTTAAAATAAAATTACCATTTATTCCTTGTAAATTTATAATTACAAAAATTCCTCAAACTGATACAATAATATAAGAGTCAATGCATTAATCTGATGCAAGGAATACATTAATCGTTAAGTAAGATATACTACATTTTATACATGATACACTAATATGATGTACATTTTATACATGATATACTAATATGATGCACGAGATACATTAATTTAATGCGTGAAAATAAGAGATTTTCGGGGATTTATGAAACTAATATGGGATAATAGTAATAAGAAAACATAAATGTGAAATTTTTGTCATTTTTCCTTATTATGATAAATTAACAATTTAAATTATTTTATCTCACTTGCATCTTTCCCTTGTCACGACCCAAAAATGGGCGTGATGGCACTCGTCTTATCCCACCAAGACAAGTCAGCCTAAAACTCAACCATTACAATAAAGTGCGGAAGTAAAATATAAGTAACTTAATAAAAACCCCAAAACCTGGTAGTCACGTGTACAAGCCTCTAAAGTATTACAATTGATTCAAAAGAAAACTCAAGTCTCAAATGAACTTGTTTCTAGAATAGGACAAAATCATAATTAAGGAGAAGAAAGTCTGCTGCGATGGAAACAGCTACCTGACAAATCTCCAAGAAGCCTCGGAAAAGAAGAGAATGACAAGTACAACAAAAATCCAGGCTCATAACCTACAAAAATTTGTAGAAGCAAGGGGTGAGTACCAAACCACACGGTACTCAGCAAGTAAACATCTAAACACAAGCTAAGGGAATGAAATACGGGTACTCCTACCACCCCCAACCGAACCTCCACAACTACAACCTGCATAAACATCAGCCCAACCTAACAACTCACAGTTTATATAGAACGTAACTCAACAAAAACATCTAGACAAATTACACATCCTCCACAACAACACTTTAACAAATTGCATATCCTCCACAACAACACTTTAACAAATTACATATTCGCAATAACAAGCTCAGTATTCAACAATCACAAGTTCCGCAAAAAGGCAATCACTAGATCAGCAAAACACAATATCAAGTTCACTAATGATAAGTATGTGCAATGTAATGGAATGCAATGTCAAGTATAATGATGCATGTCTGACCTAGTGATACACACCCGCTGTCTCTCAGTCCGGGACCCATGGGGGACATATCTGTCCATGCATCTGTCGCGGCGCACGACATGACCCTCGATAACAGTAACCATCGCGGCGCGCGATACGTCCCTCGAAATATAGTATCCATCACGGCGCGCGATACGTCCCTCGAAATATAGTATCCATCGCGGCGCGCGATACGTCCCTCGAAATGGTACATCCTCTTAAGTACCCATTCTTTCTCAATGCACATAACACTTGTCACAACCAATGCCTCAGAATAATGCAGATGACAAGTTCACACATATAATGAGGAGATGACCATTTTCATAACATCACACAGTTTACAACCACACAAACATGAAGTTACATCAACAATGATTCAACAAGCCTTCAACCCTTTCTCAACACAACAGACATAAACAATTAATCACATTGCCTTTTGTTATCCCCATTCTTTTCATCATTAGAATTAATCAATGTGGACAATTCAACCCATTACCAATCCCGTTACTCCCAACATATACCACAAGGACATACACACATTTCATACACTTAACAAGAGTTTAGAAATCCACTTGCCTCAAGATAGTCGAACAATTACTCTGGGACTTGAGCCTCCCCATTTCATATAGCATCTGAACCAATGTTATCTATTCAAGTACATATTCACAATAAGATTTCAAAATTAGCAACACTCATACCACTATATGTCTAGCTTAGATCCAAAAGCTGATCCAAACATGTAATCAAGTTCCTAAATCTTGACACCAATTACCATATCTACTCTTTCAATTTTCTCCAAATTTCAAGCCTAGGGTTAAGTCATAATTTATTAAAATATTACAAGTCTAATAGCTTTCATATACTATAATACACCCGTTATTTAATTACATATCTCAATATACCAAACTTAATATATGATGTGATAGTAAAAAAAAAAGAATTACTAAATACGGGAATCACTAGTTATGAAATCAAAGGTGACAATAACTTTGAGACAAAGATATCAACTCGTGTAGGTTAACTAGTTTGTAACATGAAATGGTTATTATAATAATTGATGATTAATGACTTTGTCCCACCATTTTTCACAACCTTCAAAGTGATACAGTACAACATCATCCATAAAGAATTTAATTACTTCTTATTTTATAAAATAATAATCTAAATCCTCCAATTAACATTCACCATCCTAATTCACTCTAATGTAATATGTAACCAAGAATTAATGCATTAGAAATTCACCTTGGTGTGCAGAAGTTCTTGTGGCGGCCGCTTCTTTGCACAGGTAAATTTTTCTTTCTCCCATTTTCCTTGTTTCGTCTTTTCTCTTCTTTTTTTTTTAAATAAATATATACTAAAAGTGATAAATTTTACTAACTTAGTTTAATTATATGGAACAAATGGTATAAGATCTTAAATAAATGATATTTTAGTCCATTAACTATCAATTAAGTCAATTATCCACAATTACCCATCAAATAATTAACTAAAGTCAATGAATAGTTCAAAATTATCAAAAATAACTTTCGGGGTCATTACATTATCCACCACTAAAAATCATGTTCGTCCTCGAACATAAAGAAGAAGAACTAAGAGTAATTGATATTACCAAAAGCGGAGTTATGACCTAACAGTCAGTGTTCATCTCTCTAAGTGAGCTCATCCTTAAAATCATTCAATCCAAATCAACTACTAACAATTGAACTTTTAAACAAACTTTGTAAGATCTGTAAATTAAGAGTGATTATCAAGTCACAAACTAACTCACGAACCCAATCTAAAGTGAGACTCATTGGACCATAACACAACCATCATGACAAATCTTTTCTTACATAACCAAGAATAACCTCTGAATCAATACTGGCTACAATCACAAGTGGACCTTAACAAACCATGAAACACTCATAATGCCCGAATCATTACAGATCTTGTCAAAATTCTTTGCTCAAAGCGTCATCTTTTCCCGAGCTTAAGTTATAAACATCTAATATTTAGACATTGGTACTCATCAAGGAGAATTGAACTCATATAGTCCAAAGAATGAAATGATTAAGAAACACCTAACAAGCGATACACTCTATGATGAAAACCTTTAACACCATTGTTAGATAACCATAACTATTCACGGAAGCTTTTTTTTTTTTTATAAATCCTCATAAGCAAAGTTGTGCATGTAGAATCACTGGTATATTTCAACTATCCCAAACAACATTAAATCTCCCATAACTGAAATGGTTAATTCTGTCCAAGGATCCTATCATATCAAGAGGACATAAGAGGATCGGCACATCCGATCCACCACTAATAATTCACTCATAGGTGTGGAACCACGCGTAATATAAGTAATGAATCATACTATAAATAGTGTCCAATACGAAGAAGGTTGTCACATAAGAATTTACAAAACCAAGGTTGAATAACACTAAAAACTTCTTCCATAATTCCCACATCAAATATTCCATTCATTTGAGTACATCTCTCGATTTTTATCCACACACAACCAACCAGTTTGATCCCCGTTTTGTTAGTACCAAACCCCACATACTTTTCACAATAATCCAATGTATCTAAAACTCTTAATACCAATAAACATTATAGGCACACCATCCATTTACCTTACTATTAAACCGTCTCTAGTATTAAAGTATTCTTAGCGAACACATTATCACCTTAAATTTTTTTTTTTTTGAACTAGGTCTTCCTCTCTTTCCCTTTTAAGCATCGCATGACAGATATAAGTCATACCCAAGACCGATAACACTAATTTCAAATCTATATTTCTCTTTTAGGGTAAAATAATTAAGTCACACTTAATGTCAACTTCACCTAAACTTTCACATACCATTTTCAACCACCATCTGTACCATCATTTACCTTATGCGATAACTCAAAGAAACCCTTGATCACTCCAATATTTATGTATACTATAATCTCATAATCTCTACTCACCATAATATGCCTATGTAACACATTATAACAATCTATTTTGTCTCGTCAACAAAATAATTTTAATCCCTTCCAATCCTAATTAATCATGTAAAACTGTAGGTCCACACTATTTAACATCCATTTGTTACTTAATCACATTCTGAACAATCTAGCTCGACATAACCATGTATAATCTTTCTTACGTCATTTATTGTAACCCTATCAAAACTTCATATTTAGAAAAGTTAATAATAAATCCATAGTAAGTAGGTGCCGAATTAGTTCACATCTCATAGTCATATCTAAACTCAAAGGCGAAATCACTACAACCATCACCTCCGAATCCAATGTTTGACGAGAGGTCTTATTGTTCCTTTGCCTTTCTTAAAATCTTTCCACGACGGAAATTTCAAATAACTTGAACTCTTCAATACACCATAATTTTTCTCCTTTTTGCTAATTCACTTACCAGTCTTTTTTTTTTTGGCCAACAATATGGGAAACCTTCGGTATAACAATCAAAAGTTACTAAATGTACTACTCAATTTTAAGTCCTTCTAAATGCTTCATACTCAATGTGATCGATCATTTCCTACCTTACCAATTCATACCTTGACAAGATACACTATCACAAATCTAAACTTTCCATGTAAACTTGAAGTTTTGATCCCAACCATGTAACACAATTCTATTATCAATCAACATTTGCTCATACATTGGAGATCTTTATGAATCCACGTATCTTAGCTTCTCATTGGTCGCCTATCCATCGACCTTATCATATTTTTCACAATCTTATCATATTCAATATCAAACTCAAAATCATAAAAGAATTTATTATCACACTCAAGTCAAATGTCTTTAGACTTCTTTCTTAAATCTTATCAAATAGTATTGAACCAATATTATGAACATGTGACACTATTATCATAATTAGAGCAAAATAGATGAGATCACATGTCGATAAAATCCATCTTCTACCATATGAAGATATATCTTTTGTACTTGCACTCAAAGTAAATATCTTTGTTCTCGATCACCTCCTTCAAATGACTAAACTAGATCCCACTAATTCTTTTCATTTGTGACTCTAGCTCTTTTCAATTTTATTTAAGCAGAGTCACAACACCTCTTATAACTTTTCATGCAACGACGTTACTCATCAAAAAGTAGCAGATCATAGCGATAAATACTCGCAGGTCGTTACTATCATAAAAAAAATCATTTAACCCACAATCTTTATCATATAGTTATGTCTCAGTCACAATCCATCACAAACTCTTATTACCAATATGATCACTTAGCATTTGTCATCACCACGAAGTCAACATTCTCAATGACATGACACCTCAAATCCAGTTATACCAACAAAATCAAAGGACTAACCCGATTTTATATGTATTTTCTTACTATAAACTTCAATTATCTTTACACAAGTATACTCTTTGAGACTTTTCTTACCCATAAGTTCTTTTTCATTCTGGTATATCCATTCCCTTCGACCACTTCTCAATTAGAAACATCGAGATACACTCCATAAATTGACGTATTAATATCATTCCAACAATCCACCACTAAAACATCCCTTATAACAATGTTTTAACTCAAGCAACCGTAGTAACAAACTAGTTAGTTTCTCAAATATGAATACAACATTGAATCTCATTATATGAACATGTGATTCAATTGATAACTCTTTAAGTGGTTTGTAATCGCACTTGACATCATCATATCCATTTTCATGTACCATTAGTATCACCTTATGAAATCTGTTAAATCCACCACCAGGACACATCATACCTATCGAGAATATTGTACCCAAATAACCTACACATTTCTGTCTATCGAATGACTTTAAAATATTATCAAATTCTCTCTCATATCTAGCCCAAGCTATGTGTATTCTTTCATAGGGCAGGTCGAGTTACATCCCTCCCCCAATCCGACTATATCATCATTTTTCCTTCTTCCTTAATCCTCTCAATACATATTTGATTTAAAACTAAATCTTGTAATCGAAAGTGTACAACGAGGGGAAAAAAATATTATTATTATTATAATGTATCTTGTATTCATGTATCTGAGATAGAGTTTGTATTGATCAAAAATTTTGATTTTATTAAGTTTTATAAATTAGTATTTGTCAATTATATACATGTATCTGAGTACATCTTCATCACTATTTTTGACAATTTTTGAATCTTTATCACTGTTTTAGAGTAAATCTTCATGTATTTGTCAATTATACACATGTATTTAGGGGTAAAATTTATTTGCACAGGGTGTTTATACCAATTTAATATATGTATATCATGTGTTTAAATTTATTGCTCATTTTACTTAACTTTAATTAATTAACATGTGTTTTAATTCATTGAATCACATAGTAATGAAAATTGTATTAATTTAATGCAAACACTCGGTACAGATAAATTTTTTTTTATATATGAGTGAAAGATTTTATGAATAGGCTCCAATTATGTATCTGAGTTTCCCACGAGTTTTGAGGTATCTGAATATTTTATGTATCTTCTTAATATAAATGATATTGGCCATTATATTGCTGGAAAAAAAAACTCCGAAGTTTTTAAAAAAGAATTAAAAAGAAGAAAGTAAGTAAAGCTGGGTGAATTTCTAAAAAAAATGGAAGGATTTTTTTTTTTTAATTTTCTTACAAGTTTTGATGCATCAAAATATTGTAAAGTTATAACAAGCATGATTTTCTCCTTAATTTATGGCTTTTAGTTACATTTCTTAATCGGTTAGACTTAATGAGTTTGTATCTAATTATTATATTTCTAGAAAATATATGTATCTAGAAGCAACATATACATGTATCGAAGGTAGAAAATATGGTATGAAATGTAATTACACAAACTAGAGGGAAAGGGGTAATTAGATACTAAATTAGTAAGATTTGTATTGTTTAAAATAATTAGGTGTTAATTTAAATAAAGATTGAGAGAGAATAAATCAAATAACAAAAGAGAAATATATCAAAAGAGAGACAATAGAAAAATTCTAATAGTATAAAATATTGAGATCATTTAGACTAAAAAAAGAGAAGAAAAAAGAAGAGATTCTTGCCACTGATAGGTACCAGCTTAATCGCACAAAAACAAAAAAAATTAGTTAAATATATATATTTTTTCTTTAAAAAAAAAGAAGAGAACTTCACTTAATTGAGATTAAAAAGAAAAACTTTCACATATAATCATTTAAAAATAATTAATTACTCTCAATAGCTATAGTTTGATAATTACCATTTGTAACTACATGTTATATGGAGGAGAGAGACGAGTGATACCGGGAGAGAGAGGAGAGAGGCGAGTGAGACTGGGAGAGAGAGGAGAGAGGAGAGAGAGAGAGAGAGTTGGAGGTGGGGAAGAGTGGGAGAAAGGTGAATTGTATATGTATATTGGTTAGATAATTATATATTATACATATGTATTTGTATATATGATAAGAGAGATTGGAGAGGGAGAAGAGAGGAGAGCCAGATCGAGAGAGGGAGGAGAGAGGAGAGATAGAGAGGGCAAAGAGTGAAAGAGAGGTGAATTGTATATGTATATAATCATATATATGCATTTGTATATATGGCAAGCGAGATTGGGAGAGGGAGGAGAGAGACAAGCAAGATTGAGAGAGGGAGGAGAGAGACAAGCAAGAGAGGGAAGAGAGTGGGAGAGAGGTGAATTGTATATGTATATAGGTTAAATAATTGTATGTTATACATATAAATTTTATATCTTAGCAAATTATATATATACAAACGTGACTAATTATACAAACTCGAAGTCAGCGCACGTAATTAATATATAATTTTAGTCGCAAGTGATAACTATAACAAATTATAACTATGATGAGTAATTAAATAATATAAATTTACTTGCAAATTTTTTCCATATATATAACGTGGGTCCGTCTCTCCATTGACGTATATATTTCACCAACCTATTTTAGATAATATCACATGGAACAATGACATTGATTTAAGTTTGTCAATTATTTATACACTCTGTAACGTATCATTTTAATTTTTATACAACTTGCTAGCTAATACTTCACGCCATTCTGAATGAAATAAATGTCTGGATACAGAGGGAGTTTCTTTTTCTTTTTTTCCCCAAAAACAATTACTCCCTTCATTTCATAATACATGGTATTTTTTTCCCCAAAATAAGCGGTATTTCGTGAAATAAAATAAAACATTGATTTACTTTTTACCATTTTATTTTTATTCAAATAAATATAGTATTACATAATTAATAAACTATTTAACAGCTACTTCCTTCATTTGAAAATAAATGAACTTTGCCTCTCTTTTTTTTAATATTGGAATGAATTTATTAAGATTAAAAATTATCAATTTTTTTTTTGGTCTGTCTCTCGCTCTCTTTTTTTTTTTGGGTTAACTAAGAGATTTTATTAATCACACGGTAGAAGCTTTACAAATCCACAGCAATGCAGCAGCTGAGCGTGCTATCTCAAAAAACTATTTCTAATTTTTAGAATAATTAGGAAAGAAGTAAAAAGGGGAACTTATATAAATTGCAGTAATTTATGTGTTAATTACTTATATATATTTTAGTTTGTAATAGGTGTCACACTCCTTTTTTTCGCGTACAATGGTGAGATTTTTTCAATTGAAGTAACATTATTGATTTAGGGATTATTCTTATTTTTCAGAGTCGTCACTTCAAATTGAATTGTGGTGTTTCAAGTTACTTTTTTTTAATCCCTCATAAAAAGTAAATGAGGGAAAGATATTAGGCATTCCTCGAGTCTCAAGATTCTAGCTCGATCGCTTTTATTGACTTATACTTCTTTTAATTATTTTCTCGATATATTTTATATCCTACAATTTTGCTCATATTTTTATTTTTTTAGCTATTTTTTGGATATATTTATATGCTACAATTTTGCTCATATTTTTATTGTTGAATTTTTATTAGTCTTAAACCAGATACATAACTGCATTCTCGATCTTGACGTTTAGAGACATAACTGTCTTCTTCGCATTTCACCTAATAATTGTCTATAAGTCTTATATTAAATTATAGAAAAATCAATATTTTATGGACAAGATACATCACTGCGTATTTGAATTATTCTTTTTAATGTATCAAGAAAGATATGTAACCACATTATTATGAAATGGAGATGTGGGGAGTGTGCAGGTGGGTAGTGGGTAGGAAATGGGGTAGTGGGTAGGTTACACATAAATAAACAAAATACAATAATTAAAAATTAACTAATTAATATAAATAAATAAATAAGGTTAAATAGCTAATTAAAAAATAATAATTAAAAAGTATTAATTTATTTATTAAATCTAAACGATATATATATATATATATATATATATATATATATATATATATATATATATATATATATATATATATATAAATATATATAAATTTATTTCTTTTTTAAACAATAAAACAAATAAAACTTACCTTAAAAAGTAATTATATTTTTGTTGTTTTCAGTCTTATAAAATAAACTTAAAAATAAGATAAAAGTAAATATATTTTATTAAGATTTATAAAAATATATAAGCCTTAAAAATGGAGTAAAATTTAAGTTCGATAAAAATTATGTGTCTACAATAGAGATAATTATATAGAATGACAAACTAATAATGTAAAATAAATACAGTAGCTACAGTTTGATTTATTTGTGTTCCATAATAAATTGTTTGTCTGACCCTCTTTCCCTCATATTCTTGCTCGCCGCTCTCCCTCTCGCTCGCTTCTCTCGCTTTATACAATAGAATTGTATAAATTGTGTTTCTATTTGTATAAAGCGAGAGAAAATTGTATATACACATGCAAATACACATATCTCTATCCTATTACACTTATAATTATACAATACAAATATTTTCCTACCCTAGTCTCTTTTGTCTTTCTCTCTTTCTCGTTTTATACAAATTCAAATTGTATATAATTTCTCTCTTTCTCGTTTTATACAATTCGATTTAATTGTATATAAATTCAAATTTTATACAAATATACAAACACATACAATTGAATGGAGAGACTAACAACCATTTACACAATGAGAGGCTAACAACAATTTATACAAATGGCCTGCCAGCGAAATTATACAAGTTTGAAGAGGAACCAACGAATTATACAATTGCTTCTTTGTATATATGTATAGCGAAATAGGCATCACTTTCAGTTGTATATGTATAGCGAATTATACATATATATGTTTACTATGGAGCGCAATTATGCAAAATTTGCTATAACATTCAAATTTGAATTTTGTATTTGCTATGTGTGAAAGTTGCCCTTGTAATATTATGCATGATATTGGTGCATCTAGATACGTCCAGATATATGTATCTAGGATATATGAGATCAAATTTAGATGTAGTTTGTTAGAGATACATTATTAACAAGTAAAATTCGCATGTATATGGAATACGTAGCTATTCTCGCTCGCCTCTCTCCTATCTCGCTCGCCTCTCTCCCATCTCTCTCGCCTCTCTCTCGTGTATATATATGATATCCTAGATACATTTGAATCACTCTAGATACATATAAATACACATATCTAAAGTGTATTAATTTAAATACATATAAATACATGTATCCAGTGTGATTTGCATGTATCTGAAACAAATATGAATTTTGCTTGCCCCCCTCCCCAATCTTGTTGGTCTCTCTCCTTGTTTTTTTTTTTTTTTGTCTCTAACAGCAAAATTACATGTATCTAAATATAAGATACATAAAAAACTCATTAATAATAATAAAATAAACAAAATATTTTAAAACTATAGCAAATAATAATATATATAATAGTAAAGTATGTTACCGAGTATGCTTTAATTAATGTGATTAGCTATAAATTTCAAAAGGTGTGTCGCATTCTAAAACTTATTTATTTTAAAATCCAAAGAGTATTTCTTGTTTAAGGCATTGATTAGTATATTAGTAAAAATATTTTTTTAAATTTTAAGGATGGAATAATTCTTATTAAAAGGCATGCTCAAATTAAAAATATCACTTATTAAGAACGGAAAGGAGCAATATTAGTACTAGTACTCAGTCTCCAATGTGGTTAATTATCATTTGTTTTCATTAAAACTAAGACATATAAATTCGATGGCTTAGTATCATAATATGTTAGTCTCAGATATCTAAATGCTAAATAACTAAAACTATTTATTTTTCAATATATAAATGTGCATAATTTATTTAAATATAACACATATACATTCAAATAAATAAATTACCTACTAAAATATATAAATTTATTAAAATAAATTAATTATTGAGAATTTTTATATTCGCTATTTGTGGTGAAAATGATTTGTAATGAATGTAATTATTGGTGTTGATAGCTAGTAATGATAGTGGTGATACTTGTAACTAGTGGCATACACAAAAATTTTCCAAAGAAATGTCATTTATCAAAAATGATAAACACTAAAACATCACATACATATATAGTTATAAAGAAAATATTATAATTTTTTCTAGATAAACATCACAGACTTATAAAAGTTATAAAGAAAATATTATAACTTTTTAAAAATAAATAATAATAATTTGTAGCTAACAATTATTAGTGCTAATTTTTTTAAAAATAATGTTGATAGTGCTAAATATATTTTTTGGGCAACTTTCACACATAGCAAATAAAAAATTCATATTTGTATGCTACAGCAAACTTTGCATAATTATGCTCCATAGCAAACATAAAACTGTATAATTTGCTATACATATACAATTGTATAATTCGCTGGCCTAAATTGTATAATTCGCTGGCCTATTTCGCTATAATTGTATAATTTGTTTTGCATACAGTTGAATCGAATTAAAATGTATGTATATTGCATAATTATAAGTGTATAGCAAGAAGATATATGTTTTTTTCGCTTTATACAAAAACAGACACACAATATATACACTTCTGTTGTATAAAACTAGAGAAAATTGTATTTCACTGCAATTGTATAATTCGCAATTGTATAATTCGTTGGCCTTTTTCTCTGCAATATTTGAAGTAAAATGTTTGTAAATTGTATAATTAAGTGTATAACACGAAGATATACATTTTTGCATGTGTATATACAATTTTCTCTCGCTTTATACAAAACAGAAACAGAATTATACACTTCTGTGTATAAAGCGAGAGAAGAGAGCGAGAATGGAGAGTGGTGACCGAGATTTTTGGGAGAGAGGCGCTAACAAATTTTAGCTAATGTTTGCTGTGGAGCACAATTAAATCAAACCCTAGCTATTCCATTTAATTTAGGTTATTAGTTTGCTATTATATACAATTTTCCCATATTTTTATATAGAGAACCCAATAAAGAGAAATTAAAAAGGCAAAAGAAGAAAAGAAAGAAAAAAATAACCAAACAATAAAATCTAGTAAAATTTTATTAATTGTAAGGTTGTTAGGATTCAATCCCACAAACTCACACGAAATATTTAAGCACTCAACCAATGTGTCATGTTACATTAGTGTCAAGTTTGGCACACTGTTATATATATATATATATAAATTTATTCTGTTTATAAATTTAATATATATATATATTTGACAAAGTCGTGTCACGTGATAGCCTTTGGTAACTACTAGATCCGTCCTTGGCTGTGACAGTAGAGGTGATTATTCTTGTAGTTACTATCATGATAGAGACAATTGATAATAGTGGTGGTGAATATGATGTTGAAGTTGAATGATGTTAGTTATTGGCGGTGTTGATTGTAGTGGTTGACGTTGATTCTCGTAGGATAGATGCTAATTTTAATGGTGGAGTTGGTTGATAATATAGATTGATCGTGGTGATAATGGATGATCCTGGTGATCGTGGCCGCAACGAAAGTGATAGTGACAACTAAACAATATGTGGCAATATAGAGTTGGTTGGGATTAGTTATCAAGTGATAATGGTTAATAGTGGTGGTAGAAGCGACATTTATGGTGACAATGTATATAATTATAATGATGAAAGTGTAACGACCTGTTTAGTCGTTTTGAGCAGCAGATTTTATTTCTGGAAAAACAGGCTGAGGCGACGGACCCCACGACGGACCGTCATGGGCACGACGGACCGTCGCAGGGTCTCGTTTCAAAACACTTAGAAAATCTGAAATTGGGTACTGAAAATCGACTCTCTGAACTTCGTAACGGAATGGCAGGATGGACCGTCACAGGCGTGACGGACCGTCACAGATTATTCAGTGGAAATTGAGTCTCTGACCCTTGCGACGACCTGCAGGACGGACTGTCGCAGGCACGACGGGCCGTCGCAGGTTGCGCAATCCCAGTCTGGGTCGGATTTCTTGATACGTTTTAAGGGACGTTTTTGACTATTCTTGCCTTAATTATAAAGTTAGTGGGTTAATGTTAATAAGTCTAATTACTTGGGGGTTAAAAGAGGTAACCTTAAGTGAATTAGTGGGGCATTATTGCCATCTTTTATTCTTAATTATATACTAATTAGGATAAAAGAAAGAGGGTTGGAATAAGAAAAATAAGAAAGGACAAAGAGAGACAGAAAAAGAAAGAGAACGAGTAGAGAGAGAGAGAAACGAAGGGGATAGCAAGGATTTTGAGAAGATAGCTTGTTGATCGCAATTCTTCGGTGGAGGTAGGTTATGGTTTTCATGCTATTCGTAGTAAACTCTTAATAGCGAATGATATGTGTTAGTAGTATTGTAAACCTTCTATATGCTTAATTGTATGCTTGCATGAATGATGTGATTATGTAATTGTGAATAAATAAGCATGATGAAGCTATTGAATCCCAAATCTTGAAAAGAAACCCTAATCTACTTTGTTAATGATGATGCCTTGGTATAAAAGAAGGCTTGATGAACGAAAGTGGTGAGATTAGGGGATCGGGTGCCACGTTCCGGTACCAGGATAGAATATATGGATCGGGTGTCACGTTCCGACACCAGGATAGTATATGGATCGGGTGCCACGTTCTGGTACCAGGATAGAATATATGGATCGGGTGTCACGTTCCGACACCAGGATAGTGTATGGATTGGGTGCCACGTTCTGGTACCAGGATAGCATATGAGGAGCAGAGTGTCACGTACCGACACGAGGGGAATAAAGATAATGAGTCTTGAAAGACGATAATATATTCAAATCTAATGAACCTAATTCCCAAATGAGTATGATGAGGAGGCGTGAGTCCTCATTGATGTGCTTGGTGTTGTAACCAAGGGTTATGGTAACTGTAAATGCTGCATGCTAAGGATATTAGTTGATTTTATGATATTATCTGATATATACTGTTTTCTATTTTGAGTTGGTCGATGATATCTACTCAGTACCCGTGTTTTGTACTGACCCCTACTTTTATGTTTTCTTCTTGTTTATTTGTGGAGTGCAGCAAACGTGCCGTCGCCTTCGACTCAATAGTATTTCAAGCCAGTCTTACTACACCAGAAATTCAGGGTGAGCTAATGCTTCTAGCTTGGACTGGATCTTCTTCTTCAAGTCTTGATGCCTTGAACTTCCGGCATGGACTAGCTTCTTATGTATTTTTAGCTTTTAGAATACTCTTAGTTTAGTCATTTGATCGTAGATGTTCTTGTGGTGATGACTTCCAGATTTTGGGGATAATAATAGTTATTGATTTTATTAATGAGTTTAAGTCTTCCGCATTACTTTATATTGAAATGTTAATGTTTAGATTGGTTGGTTCGCTCACATAAGAGGGTAAGTGTGGGTGCCAGTCACGGCCCGGATTTGGGTCGTGACAAACTTGGTATCAGAGCATTAGGTTCGTTGGTCTCATCACACAAGAACGAGCCTAGTAGTGTCTTGAGGAACGGTAGGGGGACGCCTTTACTTTTCTTTGAGAGGCTATATGACTTTAGGAAAATTCCATTTTTTCTTTCTTTCTTTCGTGCTACTACTTGAATCCAATTGGTATCTAGGTGATACAAATTGGTATCTGACCATCTTCACTCTCTTTCGCAGATGGTTAGAACTAGAGCAACGACTACGCCAACACCAACACCAGCACCAGCAGGACAGGGTGTGTCTGAGCCAGCCACTGGGGCTGTGGCTCGAGGAAGATCAACGGCAAGAGGCCGTGGTAGAGGTCGTGGGAGGACGTCCTCTAGAGGAAGAGGACGAGCACCTAACCCATCTGATACTAGGACGATGACTTCTCCACCGACTGAAGAAGTAGTAAGAGAAGGGGAGGATGGGGAGAATGAACAAGTGCAGAATGAGGAAATGCCACCCCAACCTACCCCAGAGATGATCAATCAGGTTCTGGCTTATCTTAGCGGGTTATCTGATCAGGGCCAGACACCCCTAATGTTTTCTGCACTAGCACCTCAGGCTCCGGAGGTACAACATGCGGCTACTATGGCTCCCCGCATGGATGTTCCATTGGAAATAAGCACATTTCCTCGTCTGACTACAGGGCCTATAATGACAAATGATCAGCATGAACTTTTCAGTAAGTTCTTGAAATTGAAACCTCCAGTCTTCAAGGGTGCTGAATCGGAGGATGCTTATGATTTTCTGGTTGACTGTCACGAGCTACTACACAAGATGGGTATAGTAGAACGGTTTGGTGTTGAGTTCGTGAGTTATCAGTTTCAAGGGAATGCCAAAATGTGGTGGCGATCACATGTTGAGTGTCAACCGACAGAGGCACCACCTATGACTTGGGCCTCATTCTCTAGCTTGTTTATGGAGAAGTATATCCCTCGGACTTTGAGGGATAGGAAAAGGGATGAGTTCTTGAGCCTAGAGCAAGGTAGGATGTCGGTTAATGCTTACGAGGCTAGGTTTCGCGCACTATCCATATATGCCACGCAACTTTGTTTCAGTCCACAAGAGAGGATTCGCCGGTTTGTGAAGGGGTTGAGATCAGAGTTGCGAATTTCGGCCTTACAGGTAGCGGCTATAGCAAAATCCTTCCAAGAAGTGGTAGACTTCGTGATAGAGGTGGAAGGAGTGAAGCCCGATGACTTCACCTCGACATCGACATCAAAAAGGTTTCGAAAGGGAGGTGAGTTTAATGGTTCTTACTCTAGAGGACAAGGTTCCGGAGGTTACGCAGTTCGACCCATTCAGTCTTCACTACAGACTGTAGTTGGGGGTCCACCTCCGACCGGTCAACACTTCTCTGAGAGACCTATGCATGAACCCAGAGAGTGCTATGGATGTGGGGAGATTGGACATATTAAGAGATATTGTCCAAAACAGAGTTACAGACCTCCAAATGTTAGAGGTAGAGGTGGTCATGGCAGAGGCCGTTATTTTGGAGGACGTAGTGGTCGAGGTAATGGTGGTCACCAGAACGGCCGAGGTGATGGGCAACCTGGAGCCACTACATCACAACATGGTAGGGGCAACGGACAGACGGGTGAGAGGGCCCATTGCTACGCTTTCCCTGGGCGGTCTGAAGCGGAGGCATCTGATGCTGTCATCACAGGTAATCTTCTGGTTTGTGATTGCATGGCTTCTGTATTGTTTGATCCTGGATCCACATTTTCTTATGTATCTTCCTCATTTGCTAATGGTCTAAATTTACATTGTGAATTACTTGATATGCCTATTCGTGTTTCTACTCCGGTGGGTGAGTCTGTGGTAGTTGAAAAGGTATATAGGTCTTGTTTGGTGAAATTTGTGGGGAGCAACACTTATGTAGATTTGGTTATCTTGGAAATGGATGATTTTGATGTAATTCTGGGTATGACTTGGCTTTCTCCGCAATTTGCGATCTTGGATTGTAATGCTAAAACGGTGACGTTAGCCAAGCCTGGGACAGATCCGTTAGTTTGGGAGGGTGACTACACTTCCAATCCGGTGCGTATCATCTCCCTTTTTCGTGCTAAGAAAATGGTTAGTAAAGGGTGTTTAGCTTTCTTGGCACATCTCAAGGATGACACTACCCAAGTACCTTCGATTAAGTCGGTTTCGGTGGTCCGTGAGTTTCTGGATGTGTTCCCTGCAGATCTTCCTGGTATGCCACCAGATAGGGATATTGATTTCTGTATTGACCTTGAACCGGGTACTCGTCCCATTTCTATACCCCCTTACAGAATGGCTCCCGCGGAGTTAAGAGAGTTAAAAGCCCAACTTCAAGAGTTGTTAAACAAAGGCTTTATTAGACCAATTGCATCTCCTTGGGGTGCTCCGGTTTTGTTTGTGAAGAAGAAGGATGGGAGTTTTCGAATGTGTATAGACTACAGACAACTAAACAAGGTAACCATAAAGAACAAGTATCTTCTTCCCCGCATTGATGACTTGTTCGATCAGTTACAAGGTGCTTGTGTCTTCTCTAAGATTGACTTGAGATCCGGTTATCATCAATTGAAAATACGGGCAACGGATGTGCCAAAGACTGCTTTTCGAACAAGGTATGGGCATTACGAATTTGTAGTGATGTCTTTTGGTCTTACGAATGCCCCTGCTGCGTTTATGAGTTTGATGAACGGGATTTTTAAGCCATACTTGGACCTCTTCGTGATCGTATTTATTGATGATATACTGATATACTCCAAAAGTAAGGAGGAACATGAGGAGCATTTGAGAATGGTATTGGAAATGTTGAGGGAGAAAAAGCTTTATGCCAAGTTCTCTAAGTGTGAGTTTTGGCTAGATGCAGTGTCCTTCTTGGGGCACGTGGTTTCTAAGGATGGAGTGATGGTCGATCCTTCTAAAATCGAGACAGTGAAGAATTGGGTAAGACCTACTAATGTGTCAGAAATAAGGAGTTTTGTTAGGTTAGCTAGCTACTACCGCCGATTTGTCAAGGAATTCTCTTCTATTGCTTCCCAACTGACGAACTTGACTAAGCAAAATGTTCCATTTGTATGGTCGGATGAGTGTGAGAAAGCTTTCAGAAGCTCAAGACTTTGTTGACTACCGCACCCATTCTCACCTTGCCAGTGGAAGGTAAGAATTTCATTGTCTATTGTGATGCATCTTATTCGGGTTTGGGTGCAGTGCTAATGCAAGAGAAGAATGTGATTGCTTATGCTTCAAGACAATTAAAAGTGCATGGACGTAACTATCCAACTTATGATTTGGAATTGGCCGCGGTAGTGTTTGCATTAAAGCAATGGAGACACTATCTATATGGGGTTAAGTGTGAGGTCTATACGGATCATCGTAGCCTACAGTATGTCTTTACTCAGAAAGATTTGAACTTGAGACAGAGGAGATGGATGGAACTACTGAAGGACTACGACATCACTATTTTGTATCATCCGGGGAAGGCGAATGTTGTAGCGGATGCTTTAAGTAGAAAGGTGGGAAGCATGGGAAGTCTAGCTCACTTGCAAGCTTCTAGACGCCCATTGGCTAGAGAGGTTCAGACTCTAGCTAATGACTTGATGAGATTAGAAGTAAATGGGAAGGTAGGATTGTTGGCTAGTGTGGAGTCAAGATCTTCTTTTCTTGACAAAATTAAGGGAAAACAGTTTGATGATGAGAAACTAAGGCGAATCCAAGATAAAGTATTGCGAGGGGAGGCTAAGGAAGCACAAATCGATGAGGAAGGTGTTTTGAGAATCAAGGGAAGGGTATGTGTACCCCGCGTCGATGATTTGATCAACACTATTCTAACAGAGGCTCATAGTTCAAGGTATTCTATACATCCGAGTGCAACCAAGATGTATCGTGACCTAAAACAACACTTTTGGTGGAGTAGAATGAAGCGTGATATTGTTGACTTTATTGCCAAGTGTCCAAACTGTCAAAAAGTAAAGTATGAACACCAAAGGCCCGGAGGAACACTTCAGAGAATGCCCATTCCGGAATGGAAGTGGGAAAGAATTGCAATGGACTTTGTGGTTGGTCTTCCAAGGACAATGGGTAAGTATGACTCCATTTGGGTGATTGTTGATAGGTTAACTAAATCTGCTCATTTCATTCCGGTAAAGGTGACTTACAATACAGAGAAGTTAGCCAAGATCTATATCTCAGAAATCGTTCGATTGCATGGGGTTCCACTATCCATCATATCAGATAGAGGTACGCAGTTTACTTCTAAGTTTTGGAAAACATTGCATGCGGAATTGGGTACTAGGTTGGACCTTAGTACTGCGTTCCATCCTCAGACCGATGGTCAGTCTGAAAGGAAGATTCAAGTGTTGGAGGATATGCTTCGTGCATGTGTGATAGAGTTTGGTGGCCATTGGGATAGCTTCCTACCCTTAGCGGAGTTTTCATACAATAATAGCTATCACTCAAGTATTGATATGGCCCCATTTGAAGCATTGTATGGGAGGAGATGTAGGTCTCCCATTGGTTGGTTTGATGCAGTCGAGGTTAGACCTTGGGGTACTGACCTTTTGAGGGATTCGATAGAGAAAGTGAAGTCTATTCAAGAAAAGCTTCTAGAGGCGCAAAGTAGACAAAAAGAATATGCAGATCGAAAGGTTAGAGACTTAGAGTTCATGGAAGGTGAACAAGTCTTGTTGAAGGTTTCGCCAATGAAAGGGGTGATGCGATTTGGTAAGCGAGGTAAACTTAGCCCAAGGTATATTGGTCCATTTGAAGTACTTAAGCGATGTAGGGGAGGTGGCTTATGAGTTAGCCTTGCCTCCAGGGCTGTCCGGAGTGCATCCGGTATTCCATGTGTCTATGTTGAAAAGATATCATGGGGATGGAAATTACATTATCCGTTGGGATTCAGTTTTGCTTGATGAGAACTTGTCTTATGAGGAGGAGCCTGTTACTATTTTAGATAGAGAAGTTCGCAAGTTGAGGTCAAGAGAGATTGCATCCATCAAGGTGCAATGGAAAATTCGACCGGTTGAAGAAGCCACTTGGGAGAAGGAGGCGGATATGCGAGAAAAATACCCATATCTGTTTACAGATTCAGGTACTCCTTTTCGTCCTTGTTTTCCTTCTTGTGATCGTTCGGGGACGAACGATGGGTAAATTGGTATCTATTGTAACGACCTGTTTAGTCGTTTTGAGCAGCAGATTTTATTTCTGAAAAAACAGGCTAAGGCGACGGACCCCACGACGAACCGTCATGGGCACGACGGACCGTCGCAGGGTCTCGTTTCAAAACACTTAGAAAATCTGAAATTGGGTACTGAAAATCGACTCTCTGAACTTCGTAACGGAATGGCAGGACGGACCGTCACAGGCGTGACGGACCGTCACAGATTATTCAGTGGAAATTGAGTCTCTGCCCCTTGCGACGACCTGCAGGACGGATCGTCGCAGGCACAACGGGCCGTCGCAGGTTGTGCAATCCCAGTCTGGGTCGGATTTCTTGATACGTTTTAAGGGACGTTTTTGACTATTCTTGCCTTAATTATAAAGTTAGTGGGTTAATGTTAATAAGTCTAATTACTTGGGGGTTAAAAGAGGTAACCTTAAGTTAATTAGTGGGGCATTATTGCCATCTTTTATTCTTAATTATATACTAATTAGGATAAAAGAAAGAGGGTTGGAATAAGAAAAATAAGAAAGGACAAAGAGAGACAAAAAAAGAAAGAGAACCAGTAGAGAGAGAGAGAAACGAAGGGGATAGCAAGGATTTTAAGAAGATAGCTTGTTGATCGCAATTCTTCGGTGGAGGTAGGTTATGGTTTTCATGCTATTCGTAGTAAACTCTTAATAGCGAATGATATGTGTTAGTAGTATTGTAATCCTTCTATATGCTTAATTGTATGCTTGCATGAATGATGTGATTATGTAATTGTGAATAAATAAGCATGATGAAGCTATTGAATCCCAAATCTTGAAAAGAAACCCTAATCTACTTTGTTAATGATGATGCCTTGGTATAAAAGAAGGCTTGATGAACGAAAGTGGTGAGATTAAGGGATCAGGTGCCACGTTCCGGTACCAGGATAGAATATATGGATCGGGTGTCACGTTCCGACACCAGGATAGTATATGGATCGGGTGCCACGTTCTGGTACCAGGATAGAATATATGGATTGGGTGTCACGTTTCGACACCAGGATAGTATATGGATCGGGTGCCACGTTCCGGTACCAGGATAGAATATGAGGAGCGGAGTGTCACGTACCGACACGAGGGGAATAAAGATAATGAGTCTTGAAAGACGATAATATATTCAAATCTAATGAACCTAATTCCCAAATGAGTATGATGAGGAGGCGTGAGTCCTCATTGATGTGCTTGGTGTTGTAACCACAGGTTATGGTAACTGTAAATGCTGCATGCTAAGGATATTAGTTGATTTTATGATATTATCTAATATATACTGTTTTCTATTTTGAGTTGGTCGATGATATCTACTCAGTACCCGTGTTTTGTACTGACCCCTACTTTTATGTTTTCTTCTTGTTTATTTGTGGAGTGCAGCAAACGTGCCGTCGCCTTCGACTCAACAGTAATTCAAGCCAGTCTTACTACACCAGAAATTCAGGGTGAGCTAATGCTTCTAGCTTGGACTGGATCTTCTTCTTCAAGTCTTGATGCCTTGAACTTCCGGCATGGACTAGCTTCTTATGTATTTTTAGCTTTTAGAATACTCTTAGTTTAGTCATTTGATCGTAAATGTTCTTGTGGTGATGACTTCCAGATTTTGGGGATAATAATAGTTATTGATTTTATTAATGAGTTTAAGTCTTCCGCATTACTTTATATTGAAATGTTAAGGTTTAGATTGGTTGGTTCGCTCACATAAGAGGGTAAGTGTGGGTGCCAGTCGCGGCCCGGATTTGGGTCGTGACAGAAAGTGATATGTGCAGCAGTGACGAACAATAATAGTTGATAAAGATGGTAGTCACCAATGATAGAAAAAGTGATTGATGATGATAATGATAGTTTACAATAATGGTGATTATTATGATGACAAAGATGGTCAGTGACGGCAGCTTGTGATTGTGGCAAGAGAGGAAGCAAACATTAATCGCACAAGAATACAACTTGTTTGGTTCAAGTCTTATATTACTTTTTTACTTAAATAAAAGATTATCGATTTTCAGAAGTTAGAACTAAATCAAACTAACACAATGTTATTTTTATTTTTATGTGAATTTAGATCGGGTGATTTTATCATTCTCATGAACACTCTTAGAAGTGGGTTAAAAAAATCTAACACGGACTGACTATTTTATCGCTATACTATTTAAAAGAGAACTTTTACATTGCAAATTCTTCGGAAATAAGTTTTTTTATTTCTTTTAATCAATAGTAAATCGGCTGCTTAATAGAGTGTTCACACAATATTGTAGTTTAATACTTAGAAGAGTGATATAATCGACTAATGCAAACACATATATTTCATGAGTTGACATCACATTCTTTATTGGAGAAGAATTTATTTTATTAAAATATAAGAGAGAAAATAAAACATACTATATGATCTTATACTATGTAGTATAAGATCACGGAGGACTATAGACGCAATGGTAAATTATTAAGCAAATAAAAATCAAAGGACAACAACGACCCAAATAAAGACCCTGGTACTGAAATAAACTGAATTCACTGAAGATAAAAACTAAATAAAAGAAAACAGATAAATCCTCCTCCCAAGACAATCAAATCAATGACCGCCTTCAATTGCAGAAGCTTTTGAATCATTAAGGAACCTCTCTATAGTATCAAAATTGTTGGAGGAATCATAAGCATATGCCTTGCCAGTCGGGGAAAAAGCGACAATAGTAACATGTGCTCCCGTTGTCATATAAAGATCATGTGCTTCCTTGACAAAATTTGCCCATAGCTTTTTGAAAAGTACCATACGTTTCACTTTAGATGTTATCATTTTCCGTTTAATCTTTTGCCGGCGTAGAATTTTAGTTTGTGCCATTACAACAGTTTTTGGGGAAAGAAGATGGTTTGATACAATAGGCTTGAGAGACTTGGGAATGCAATTGTGCAATTTATAGGCGATGATTCTTTTTTCATTTCATGATTAAGTCAAGTATATAAATGAATTGCTTATTATGTACTTTTCTTTCAGATTTACAATCTTTAAAATACATAACTCTAATTTTGCAGTACGTAAGTTATATTTTTTCCTTTGAAGTGTTTCAAGAGATTTACAATCCTTAAAACACATTTTGACTCTCATCTTAACTAAGTTAATTTTTTTTCCATTCAAGTGTTTGCAATCCTTAACGTATATTTTGACGGAACATCGGTTATATTTTTTCCATTCAAGTGTTTCAAGAGATTTACAATCCTTAAGATACATTTTGACTTCACTTTTATCGGTACACAAGTTACATTTTTTCCATTAAAGTGTTTTAAAAGATTTACAATACATAGACTCCAATTTTGACGATACATGGGTTACATTATTTCCATTCAAGTGTTTCAAGATATTAAAAATCCTTAAAATACATTTTGACTCCACTTTTATTGGTACACAAGTTGCATTTTTTCCATTAAAGTGTTTTAAGAGATTTACAATCCTTAAAAAATATTTTGACTTCATATTTAACTATATATCAGTTATATTTTTTTTTCTATTCAAGTGTTTCAACAAAATTACATTCCTAAAAATACATTTTAACTCAGATTTTAAAGGTAGGCATTTTTTATTATAATGTTATAAGAGATTTGCAATCGTTAATATAAATTTTGATTCTAATTTTGAAGGTATCCCGGATCACAAATTTTCCATTCAAGTGACATCTTCTAATTTTTCCAAAGTTACTCCAGTTCAAAAATGGCTATTTTCAGTTAATTTTTAAATTTTTTTTTGGATTTATAAAATAAGTAATTCAAATTTTTTTTACATTATTTATACTAGCTTAATTAATTTAGTGTTTTAAAATTTTATGTGTCCTCTATGTCAATATGCAATAATTTGTGTTAACGATTAAATAACTCTATGCATATATTTGTCAAATTTCTTTTTATTACTAGATGGTTAGTGTCCGTGCTAAGCGCGGGCTCAAAAATTTAAACTTTAATATAAAATTAGGTAGCTAGCTATCTAGGTTCAAACCATGTTCTCTTTGTCGGACATGGAGAAAGCTCCAAGGATTATTCTAATGTCAGATCACTCTAAGGAATTCCTTTTGACGACTACTCTGTGTTTGCCAGTATCTTTCGTTCTTGTATCCAAGACTAATTCCGCCTAAAGTCATGATGAAATCATGATGAGTCCTTTGTGTGATCTACCTATGAAATATGTCCGAGATTTAATGCAAGTTTAAATACTTTTCGATAACAATAAAACCAAAATCACAACATCCACCATTTAGTAATGAATCTTATTTCTTAGCTTACATAAATAAAAAATCCACATCAAATAAGAAACAAGCAAGATGCACTATCATTTTTCTTTGAAGTTTCAACAATTAATTTAACAGTAAGTCGGTCATACTCTCACGTCGCGAGCCTACAATCTGGACGTGACCGACACCGGATAACCATTGTTGTTCTTGAGAGAACCTTTGGCTTGACTTAATTAACTCAGCGGAAGACTTAACTCAATGTAAAATGAGGAACATCTCATAAATAACTTTAAGGTAAATGCTTGGCTAAAATGACAATTAGTCTCAAAATAAAAAATATTTGTAAATAAATAGAGACCCAAACTAAAATATCCTACCAACTATCTGTCTATGAAGCCTCTATAATACTAAGATGAATGTTGGGACAAACCCACTACATTCTATAAGTAAAAACATGTTAAAAGAGTTCTCCGGAATGCAAGGAGGATCACCACTGACTCTGAGTACTCAAATTGGATCAATGGGGCGCTGGATGTTGATCCTGGTTACATGCGTCTGCATCATGAAACGATGCAGGCCAACTGACATCAATTCATTGAATGTATGAGTATGTGAGTTGGAATGCTAAACAACAACTCTAAGCTTGAAAAAAGTAAGAAAGAACTTACTTTGGCTCTACTCAACTCATGAATTACTGAACTTAATATAAAACAATAAAAACACATGTGATATATCTAAAGCTTAGTAAAACAGTAAAATAGTAAAACAACTTAGTTCATTAAAGAAAATGCAATAAAAACTCAACTTTACTTATATATGAAAGTAATATCGTTTCTTTGGGATATTCTCTAATCGACAACCATTACTATGAGGCTAAGCAGTGGTACATCTTACCTCGCGTTGCAAGAGGACCATCCTATACCTTGTCGTCAGTATAGAACCTGACTACTAAGTGGATCAACTAGTCTATGCTAAAAAAATACTTAGGAATCATGTAAAAAGTATGACTCTTTTTTTTGTCCATGTTGGCTACATATTTTATGGAGACTTAAGTTAATATGAACTCGCGTCCCCATATCGATGCTCAATATTACTCCAAAAATACTTAGCTCATATGTTTTAAAAACAATTCTTCTCTAGTTTGAAGTAATTGCTCAATTTTAGCTTTAAAAGCCCTCATGGAAATCATAGCTTCCTTTTTACTAAAATTAGCCAAAGACTCTGTTGGTAGTCTAGCTTCCCTTTTCTTGCTCAAAATGTGAAAACATTTGTAACTCTTAGGGAATACTTAGTTTTCTTATACTTATGAGAAATGAACTCAACTCTTTACTCTTTCATTAACTTGCAACTTAACTCTTAAGGAATACTTAGTTCCCTTATAACTTCTGATAATTTAACTCAACTCTTTACTCTTTGCTTAACTTGTAGCTTGAGCCTTAAAACAGAGAAAATTTGTTTGTTAAGGACTCTTGGAAACTTTAAGAACTCACTTTGACTTGCTTCTTAACTTTTAAACTTTATTCTTAATGTCTTTTACTTTGATCTTAACTTTTCTTCAATTGGATTATGGATTCAAGGTTCATGATCTCATGTTTATGGATGATTTCAACTAACAAACATGAGTACATCACTTAGGACCTAGTACGAAAATATGGGGGATGAATGGGGTCTCAAGGCGTCCTTGGCGCTCTAAGAGACGTGGTGCGCCAGACCCCAAACTTCAGAGGACAAGTTAGGGCGCTCTGGCTATTGCGCGCCCCAAGTCCCTACGGACAGAGAATATCCTTTGGGGCTATGGGAGGCGCGGCGCCCTAAGGCCTTACGGACAGGCGTTTTGACTTTTCTTCTTTGTTTTTAATCTCTTAACCCTCTAAACTTTTATGGTTCTTTCCTCAAACACTTAGTATCATTAAAACCCTCAATACCCAATAGATTCGACTTAAATAACAACCTGGAAACACGAACCAAATCAACTCTAGGCACGCTACAACTCAACTAACAAGAATTCAACAATGTTCTTGAAGAACTTCAACTTTCATCATTCAATCTACTTAAAATTTGCTGAATTAGATCAGTTGGTGTGTGGGTGAACTAACCCAACACGAAAAGATCTCACATACTTTGATAGGATTACCCCCGATGAATTCCACTCGCAAAACCTTAGCGTTGTTGACGAATTTTTGATCTCTCCCTTTTTCCTTCTTCTCTTCTCTTTACTCCGATCCCTAAGCATAAAATAAATTTTCTAATCTGAACTAAAACTTATTATTATCCCAAATAAACCCTTAAAACGAATTAGTAAATAGATGGATGAAAAAGACTAATTTGCCCTTAGTTAAATTCAGATTGGACTTTCTTTACTTCAACAACTCAATTTCCATAAGGCGTATATCTCTCATACGATATCAAAATCGTGCAAACTCGGTCCCCTTGAAAAGATATTTCCAACCATATAAAGAACTGAATCTAACTCCTCTTGAGCTAGATGTTATGACCGTTTGAAAATGACCAAAAACTCATTTTATTATATTCAGGAAATTTTCCAGATTTTCCCTTTTCTTTTTAAAAGTGAGAAATTTTAGTTTCTTAGCATAATCTTGGCTACTACGAGATAAGAGATGTTACAATATCTTCCTCTTCGGAATATTCGTCCTTGAATGAGATTTCCTTCACTACGCTAAGAATAGTAACCTCAAGTTTAACACTTAACAATCAAAACCAAGTAACAACATCCTTACTCATAGTTTATAAAGTCCGAACAAGAGGATTACCTTGATCTGCATTCTGTACGGATTAAAAGAGATGTGGATATCTCTTCTTCATATCCTCTTCAGTTTTTCAAGTCACATCTTCAACAAATTGGTTCCTCCAAAGGACCTTGACTGACGCAACCTCCTTTGTTCTCAACTTGCGAACTTGGCGATCTAAAATCTGAACTAGAATCTCTTCATAGGATAAGCTATCCTTAATTTAAACATTTTCAATTGGTACAATCAATGAAGGATCACCCATGCACTTCTTCAACATGGAGATATGAAACACTAGATGAACCACTGCTAACTCTTGTGGTAGATCCAACTCATACGCTACATTGCCAATTTTCTTGGATATTCTATAAGGACCAATATACCGTGACTAAGTTTCCCCTTCTTACCAAACCTCATAACACCCTTCATGGGTGAAACTTTTAGATACACCTAATCATTCACCTCAAACTCCAAAGGTCTTCTTCTAACATCTTTGTTGGACTTCTGATGACTCTATGTTGTTTTTAATCTCTCTTGGATCACCTTCACCTTTTCCATGGCTTGTGAACTAGATTTTTTCCTATCATCCCTACTTCACCAAATTCAAATCACCCAATAGGAGATCTACACCATCTCCTGTAAAGAGCTTCATACGGAGCCATTTGAATGCTCAAATAGTAACTGTTGTTGTAAGAGAACTCAATGAGAGGTAGGTGATAATCCTAATTCTTCTTGAAATCAATCACACAATCTCTCAACATATCTTCTAAGGTCTGAATAGTATGCTCCGCTTTCCCATTCATTTGAGGGTGAGAAGTAGTGCTTGAGTTCACCTTCGAACCAAAATATTTCTGCAAAGATTTCCAGAACTGTGCAATAAATTATTCACCTCTATCAGAAATGATCGGAACTAGAATTCCATGAAGTCTCACCACTTCTTGAATGTACAACTTAGCATAATCCTTGGAAGAATGGGTAGTCTTTACCTGCAAAAAGTGGGATGATTTTGTCATTCTATCGATAATTATTCAAATAAAATCATTCTGCCAGCGAGACCTTGGTAAACTATGATACAGTCCATGTTAATCATCTCCCACTTCCATTCCGTAAGTTCCTATACTCTGAGCCAAACCTCCTGGCCTTTGGTGTTCTACTTTCACTTGTTGGTAATTTGGGCATTTGACAACAAACTCAGCAATGCCCTTCTTCATGACTTCCCACCAACATACCTCTCTCAAATCACAGTACATCTTTGTGAAACCCGGATGGATGAAGTTTCTTGAGCTATGAGCTTCCTCTATGATCCTCTCTTGGAGTTCATCCACCCGAGGTTCACACAACCTGCCTTGATACTTTAGCACACCATCTCCCCCTTGTTCAAAAGCCTATACTCTTTGCTTATGAACATTCGCCTTTAAACACAGCAAAATAGGGTCTTGGTCTTGCTTTTCTTTCACTTCTAAGACTAATGATGACTCAACCCTATTGGTCACCACTATTCCTACTGAGGTGACTAGCATGATCTTCTTCATTTCTTGAATACATTAGTATGTCATCAATGAAGACGATGACAAAGAAATCTAAATAGGGTTTGAAAACTCTATTCATAAGATCCACGAGTGTTGCAGGCGCATTGGTCAACCCAAAAGACACGACCAAACACTCATAATGCCCATCTCTGATTCTAAAAGTTGTTTTTGGAATATCACATTTCCTAACTCTCAACTAATGGTATCCGGATCCGATATCAATTTTCGAGTAGTAGGAAATACCCTGAAACTGGTCCAAAAGATCATCTATCCTTGGGAAAGGATACCTTATTCTTGATGGTGACCTTATTCAACTAGCGATAGTCTATACACATCCAAAGGGTACCATCTTTCTTTCTTACTAATAAGACTGGAGCACCCCAAAGTGAGGCACTTGGTCAAATAAAACCTTATCTAACAGATCTTTCAATTGTTCTTTAAACTCTTTTAACTTTGCTGATGCCATTCTATATTGCAGAATAGAGATAGAACGATTATCTGGGATAATGTCTATGTTGAAGTCTATTTCTCTCTCAGGATGGACTCCGGTTAGATCATCAGGAAAAACTTCTGGGAACTCTTTTACTATAGAAACTGACTGAAGAGGAGGTACCTCAACACTTGAGTCATTAATTCTGACTAAGTGATAGATACATCCCTTTGAAACTAACTATGTCTCCACAAAGTACAAAATGAAGCGACCCTTATGCACTGCTGAACTACTACTTCACTCTATGACTGACTCATTAGAAATCTGAAACTTGAAATCTCAAGTTCTACAATCTATTGATGCATAACAGGCATGAAGCCAATCCATACATATAATGACATCAAAATCAACCATGTCTAACTCTACTAGATCAACCATGGTGTTCTTGTGATTGATAGAAATAGGACAATCACGATCGAATCTTTTCTCTAGAATAAACTGTCCAACAAGGTAGAAACACCGAAAGGTTCTCAAAATTTCTCATGAAGAATCTCAAACTGATTTGCAACATAAGGAGTTACAAAATATAAACTTGCTGTCGGGTCTAACAAAGCATAAACATCAAAAGTAAAAACTTTGATCTTACATGTGACAACATCTGGAGAGTTCTCTTGCTCTTGGCGGCTTGTGATTGCATAAAGGCGGTTTCCCCTCCACCAATACTAGAAGTGGCTCCTCTAGGTACAAACTTATCTGGCAGAGCAACTAATGAAGATTGGGCTCTGTTGCCCAGATTTCCACCACACTGCTTATTTTTAGGACAATCTTTCATGAAGTGGACCTCTTAACCGCCACTTAAAACAATCGGATTGGCCATCATGACACTTACCGGCATGGTTTCTACCACACCTACCACATGGAGAAGCCCAACTACCTTCTTGTGCCACACTACCTTGGACTGGGCTGGTCTAGCCTTGAAGTTCTGCAAATTGTGGCCATTATACTCACCTCTATTTCTGGGTTCAGGTGCATTAGAAGATGATGGTGCATGCCCCTTTAATCTCTAAAATTGTGGCTGATTCAAACCACATTTCTACTGCCCAGACACATTCCCAGTCTTGGCTTTTTTGTTCCTGCACTCTTCTTTGTCCCTCAACTTTTCCTCTTCAACTTGATGCACGTAAACCATTAATCGGGATATGTCTATGTCACCTATCAGCATTGCAACTCTGCCTTCTTTGATTGATACACGACCTAAGCTAGCGACAAACAAACTCATTCTGCTCCTCACATCTTTTACCATCTCAGAAGCACAGCGAAAGAAATGGGTGAACTTAAACCCATACTCATGAACACTCAAGGAGTCTTGTTTCAGTATAAGGAACTCCCATACCTTTGCCTCCTTCAGTTCTCGGGGAAAGAAATGCCCCAAGAAAGCTTCTTACCCTCCTTCCACTAGTCAAACCAAATCCTAAACAAATTCTTCATTTGATATGCAACAAGCTCGACTCTCTCAACATCAATGACATATATCACATCAAAAACCTTCTTAAACTCTTCCACAAAGTTTTTTGGATCCTCAGTTGTGCTCGAGCGGTGAAATCGGGAGGATTAATTCTCATGAATTCATGAATCCTCGAGGTGTCAGCCTCTTCTTGTCGAGGTCTATTCTGTTGCTTGACTTGATTAGTCACTGTTTTGCATAACATCTAGATAGTCTCACGGAACTCAGCATTGATGAATTCTCTTTGAGTTTGCACGTTTGGTGCATTGGGTACCTCTCGCTCTTCAACATTCCTTCTAGCTGGATGACCTCTTATTGCTCTTCGTGGAGGCATAATGATCTGAAATACGCACAAGCACAAATTAGAGGAAAACATTTTAGAGACAAACCCTAACACACGAAAAGGAATATGAAAGAAGTGAGAAATTCCTAAATATTGTAGCCTCCTAATCATAGATGTGATGCGCTTAAGTCTCAAAATAAAATATCTGCAAATAAATAGAGACCCAAACTGAACTATCTGACTAACAATCTGTCTATGAAACATCTATAATATTAAGATGAATGTTAGGACAAACCCCACAATATTCTATAAGTAAAAACATGATAAAAGAGTCCTCTGTAATGCAAGGAGGATCACCACTGACTCTGAGTGCTCAAAGTGGATCATCGAGGCGCTGGATGTTGATCCTACATCATGTAACTATGCATGTCAATTGACATCATTTTATTGAATGTACAAGTATGTAAGTTGGAATGCTAAACAACAACTCTAAGCTTGAAAGAAGTAAGAAAGAACTTACCTTGGCTCTGCTGAACTTATGAATTACTGACCTTAATATAAAACAATAAAAACACATGCGATATATATAAAGCTTAGTAAAATAGCAAAACAACTGAGTTCTTTAATGAAAATGCAATAACAAACTCAATTTTACTTGTATATGAAAGTAATATAGCTCTGTGGGATATTCTCTAACCGACAACCATCACTATGAGCCTATGCGATGGTACAACGTCATACCTCACATTGCAAGAAAATCGTCTTATACCTTGCAATCAGTATAGAACCTAAACTACTAAGTGGATCCACTAGTCTATGCTAAAAAGCACTAAGAATTCATCTTAAAAGTATGACTCTTCTTCTGTCCATGTTAACTACATGGTTTATGGAGACTTGAATTAATATGAACTCGCGTCCCCATATCGGTGTTCAATAATACTCCCAAAATACTTAGCTCATATGTTTTGAAAACAACTTCTTTTCTGGTTTAAGGTAATTGCTCAAACTTAGCTTTAAAAGCTCTCTTGGAAATCATAGTTTTTTTTTTTTACTAAAATTAGCCAAAGGCTCTGTTGAAAAAGTATAGCTTTTCTTTTCTTGCTCAAAATGTGAAAACATTTGTAACTCTTAGGGAATACTTAGTTTTCTTATACTTTTGAGAAAGGAACTCAACTCTTTACTTTTTGCTTAATTTGCAACTTAATTCTTAGCGAATGTTTAGTTCCTTTATAACTTCTGATAATTTAACTCAACTCTTTACTCGTTGCTTGACTTGTAGCTTGAGCCTTAAAACAAAGTTAAAATGTTTTTTAAAGACTCTTGAAAACTTTAAGAACTCACTTTGACTTGCTTCTTAACTTTTAAATTTTGACTCTTAACTTCTTTGGCTTTGATCTTAACTTTCCTTGAATTGGATTATGGATTCAAGATTCATGATCTCATGTTTATGGGCGATTTCATGATATTTAGATGTACCTTAAAGTGTTAGAATCATCTAAGAAACATGGGTACATCACTTAGGAATTAATACGAAAAGATGGGGGATAAATAGGGTCTCTAGGCGTCTTTGGCGCTTTGAGAGGCGTGGGGTGCCCGACCCCAAACTTTGGAGGAAAAGTTGGGGTGCTCTGGCTGGCGCAACGCCCCAAGGCCCTACAGACAGAGAATGCCCTATGTTCTATGGGAGGCGCGGCGCCCTAGGGCTTTGCGGACAAACATTTTGACTTTTCTTCTCCGTTTTTCATCTCTAAACCCTCTAAACTTCCATGGTTATTTCCCAAAAACTTTTGGATCATTAATAACCTTAATAACCAATAGATTCGACTTGAAAAACAACCCGAAAACACAAATCAAATCAAGTCTAGGCCTGCTACAACTCAACCAACAAGAATTTAATAGTGTTCTTCAAGAACATCATTTTTCATCATTCAATCTACTCAAAATTCGCCGAATTAAACAAGTTGATATGTGGGTGAACTAATCCAACATGAAAAGATCTCACATACCTTGATAGGGACCACCCCCGATGAATTCCACTCGCAAAACCTTATCGTTCTTGACAAATTGTTGATGTTTCGCCCTTTTTCCTTCTTCTCTTCTCTTTTCTCCAAGCCCTAAGCGTAAAATAACTTTTCTAATCTGAACTAAACTTATTTTTATCCCAAATAAATCCTTAAAAAGAATTAAGACATAGATGGGTGAAAAGACTAATTTGCCCTTACTTAAATCCAGATTGGACTTTTTATACTTCGACAGCCCAACTTCCGGAAGACGTATCTCTTTCATACAATATCGAAATCGTGCAAACTCGGGGCCGTTGGAAGGACTTTCCAACCATACCAAGAACTGACTCTACCTCCTCCTGAGCTAGAAGTTATGACCGTTTGAAAATAACCAAAAACTCGCTTTCTTAACTTTAGGAAATTTTCTAGATTTTCCCCTTTCTTTTCATAAGTGAGAAATTTTAGTTTTTTAACCTATTCATCGCTATTACGAGTTACGAGATGTTACACATTCATTCACAATCTAATATCCACATTCAAAGATTATCAAACATATTATATGAAGAGGCAATCAAATATTATTGCATAGATATAAAGAGCACATAACAGAAAATCTACTTGTAAAGCACACTCGATCGTTGTTGTTCTTTAAGTACACAAACAAGAATCAATACATCGTCAAGTAACTAAAACTACTTCAAGAAAGTTTAGTAACACCATTTTAAACGCGAGTTTAAATACCATCTCAATCAAAATTCAAAAAATGCTAGAACAAACAGTGAAGAGTTATACACCACAAAACATGTAATTAACTTTTGGAAAAGTAAATCTCTTCACGAAATCAATTCCAATGAAAATAGAAATAAGTCCTAGCTTCAACTTTATATTTTCCACATAATAGAAGTGAAGTGTTGAACGTTTCTAGACCCCAAAGCTTAGGAAGGAACATATGAGGAATTAACTTAAAATCACATTAAAATTATTATTTCAACCAAAATTTAGAACAAAGAGATGTGGAAGAAATCTGCACAAAAATTGAAGGAAAAAGAATACCTAATTTATATGTGACAATTAGCTGACATGACAAAAATAAATAAAGGAATAGTGTTCTCTAGAAGAAGATGCAAGAACATCCAATACACTTGTCTCGAAATTTAAATACTAAATAATTAAAATTATTTATTTTTAATATATAAATGTGCATAATTTATTTAAATATAATAAATATTCTTTATCAAAATTAATTCGAGAATTTTTATATTTTCTAGTGATGATGGAAATGATTTACAGTGATTGTAATGATTGGTGTTGAAAGCTAGTAATAATATTATAACTTTTTCTAAATAAACATCACAGACTTATACAAATTATAAAGAAAATATTATACCTTTTTTTAAAAACTAAAAATAAAAATTTGTAACTAACGATTATTAGAGCTAACTTTTTTTAATAACGTTAATAGTGCTAAATATATTTTACATAGAGAACCCAAAGAAAGAGAAATTAAAAAGGCAAAAGAAGAAAAGAAAGAAAAAAATTAACGAAATAATAAATTCTAGTAAAATAGTATTAAAAATGAGGTTGTGAGGATTCAATCCAACAAACTCACACTGAAGATTTGCGCACTCAACCAATTGTGTCGTGTCACATTAGTGTCAAAATTTGACACATTGTTCTGTATTTATACAATTTATTCTGTTGTTTACGAATTTAATATATATAGCAGTTTTTTCCGATGAAGTCGTGTCACGTGACATCCATTGACTATTACTAGATCCACCCTTGTTGTGACGGAGGAGGTGGTTAGTATTGTAGTTGTTGTTATGATAAAAACAGTTGATAATGGTGATGGTCATTATGAAGGTGAAGTTGAATGATGTTAGTAATTGGAGGTGTTGATTGTAGTGGTTGACGTTGATTCTCGTAGCACCGATGCTAGTTTTAATGATGGAGTGGTTGATAATATGGATCGATCGTGGTGATATGGTATCCTAGTTGTCATGTCCGCGATGAAAGTGATAGTGACAGTTGAATAATAAGTGGCGATTGACCATGTGTTGGTGATAGTTGACGACAGTACAAGTTGTGATGATAGAATTAGTTGGGTCGTACAAGCGATAATGGTTAATAGTGGTGGTAGGGCGACATTTATGATGACAGTGAATAAAATTATAATAATGAAAGTGATAGATGTAACAGTGACTGACAATAATAGTTGATAAAGATGATAGTTGCCTATGATATAAGAGGTGGTTGATAACGATAATGATAGTTGACAATAATAATAATGATTATGACAGTAAAGATTATGATGACGACAGTTTGTGATTGCGGCGAGAGAGGAAGCAAATATTAATCGCACAAGAATACATTATATCAATTGTAACTAACTTTGCGACTTGCTGTAACTAATTTGCGACTAACTCTTAGCTCAACTGTTCATAACATCCTTTTATTTAATTAGATTATTATTATTATCATCTAATGATATAAATATTATCTTTAATTACTTTTGAATTCCACTGACGAAGATATTGAATAGTAATTATTAGGATGGTGGCACTCATTTATTGTAGGAAAATTTGAGAAATTTTTACATCTAAAAGATCTTTATTAATATAAACGGGAAAGGGATTTTAAAATTTTTAATTTTGACTGAAATTATTATTACGATATCAAATTCTATGAAGAATTTTGTATCTACTGCATTGTTTAATAGTGTATTTCAAATATATATATATATATATATATATATATATATATATGTGTGTGTGTGTGCGCGCGCGCGCGCTCATGTGGACACCTTACTATTTATAATATGAAACTTTTATGATGTCCACGTGAGCATATATATATTTTTAAATACATTATCAAATAGTGCAAAGTGTAAAATGTCATTTTCAAAGTTCAATATTATTACAATAATTTCTATTAAAATTTAGATATATTTCAAATTTTTTTCTCTAATATAAAATACGTCATTTTTTTAAATATTTTTTCTATTTAATTTATAAGTGACCGTACTTATTATATTTTCTTGAGAATTTGTGGTATGCTAGTTGGCGTTTTGTTTTTGAAAGCACATGGGATGAGTCAGGTTAGTTCCTGTCTTGTTTAATTTTTTATTCAGTGGAAGACAATAGTATATTAGTACAATATTCTTTTAAAATGATTTTTTAATCTCACAATTAAGAACAATAAAAATGTTTATAACTCTTTAACTGTTATAAAATCAAGCTCATAAGAATATAATCATAAAGAGAAGAAGACAAGAGAGATAGATAGAAGAAGGGAAATTTTCTTCTTATTCAAGTGTATTCAAGTCTCATATGTATATATTACAATAGTGAATGAACAACCCTATTTATAGAGAGAGAAATCACTCCAAAGGTTACCATATTAAGTATCATAATAAATAGATACATTCTTATCCAAAAAGGTTCATGTCACCTAGTGAATATGAATGGTTGTTCATGTACCAACCTTATGGACTATCCACTTAATTCAATATATTTATAACACTCCCCCTTGGATGTCCATAGATAATGTGCCTCGTTAAAACCTTACTAGGAAAAACCACGTGGGAAAAAATTCTAGTGAAGGAAAAAGAGTACACATATCTTTTGATACGCACCATTTGTTGCCTCATTAAAAACCTTGCCAGGAAAACCTAGTGGGAAAAAACCTCGATCAAGGGAAAAAGAGTGCAACGCGTATTGTACTCCCCCTGATTAAAACATCACTTGATTTCTTGTGATGATGTCTCCAATCTTTGTACATTGTGGTTGGTATATTCTTTTTTTTTAAAGAAAAACCACACATTTCTTGAATATGGTGTGTCATTTATCTCAACCAGACGTGCTTTTGACTTGCTTCATAAAGGACTTTTATTTCTGCAGAGCAACATTTGCTTCATTGATCCCCAGGATATTATTGTGCCTCCACATGCAAACACATAGCGTGATTGAGATAGAACTTTATGCGGATCAGATAAATATTTTGCATCTGCTTAACCAATCAAATTTGTTTTGGATTCCTCGGAATAGAATAAGCCCATAACTATGGTCCTTTGAGGATATTCAATCATGTGTTCAACACCATTTCAATGTCCTTTATCGGGGAGAAACTGAATCTTGTCAGTAAATTTACTGCAAAACAAATATCTAGTCAAATATTGTTAGTAAGATGCACTAGTGCCCTGATTGCACCAAGATAGAGTTTCATCACCAAGAAGCTCTTATCCTTCTTTTGAGATCAAACTGAATCATCATTTATGTCAAGTGATCTCATAATCATTGGGGTACTCAATCAATGCGATATATCCACATAAAATTGCATCAAAATTTTTCAGTGTATGTGCACTGTTGTCTGTTAGACAAATATTTTATTTGTCAAATTAACAATCTGTAGGTCAAGACAAAATTTTGTCTTACCAAGACCTTTTCATAAAAATACAAGGACAATTAGGGTCATTCTTTTGTACCCTTTTTCTTCCTTGACTATTTCAATCCATATAAGGATTCTTGAAGCTTATTGGATAAGTTTCTTTCAAACCTTTATATGCTTCAGACACCTGGATTGTTTCAAGGATTTTCATATAACCTTCATTACAGTTTTTCATTACATGCATTCAAGTTTTTCATATGTTGCCAGATCAAAGCATCCACCAAAGGAGAAAACATCTCCAATAATGTCAGGATTTTTGCGATAAACCTTTATGCCCCAAGGCACAAACCGTATTTGATATCTTACGATTATACTATCGCATAATAATTTATTTGCACCCCACTGACATTATACCTTGATTTATGGACTACCAGTCCAAAATGTCACTTTTCTAAGTGAAACAAAATATACTTGAATTGTGCATTTTACTTGGCCAACCATTTATCTGTTCACACTGTATGACAGATTTGAATTCAAGATCCTCATCACAATTTATATCATTGAGCGCTACCTCATATCAAAGATACCGTCGACGGTTATTTGATATCGATTCCAACAAGACATAACTTATCGAGATCTCTTCATTTTTCATTATTTCAGGTACCTGAACCTTTTTCAAGATTTTATGAAGTGTTATGTCAATGTGCTCTTTTATAGCACTTGCCTCATTATCATGACCATATTGATCATTTGCTCCTTCCTTCTTTAAGGAATTTTATATTTGGAATCAATTGGTCTATTACGCTTTCGGCGTATCATAGACTCTGTCCTTCACATTGAAGCATTCACAGCTGAATTATATCATAGGGTCAGTGCATTCCTCTGGTAACTGATTTGCAACATTATGCAACTGAATTATCCCTTGAACTTTAAGTTCACATATTTATTTAAATTGCCTTCACATTTTGAAGGACTATTTGAAGAACTTATAGTGTTCTTCCTTTTATCATTACCACAATGATGACTATTATAATTATGTCCCTCCACGCCCTTATTCATATCATTAATCATTTGTCATCTTTCAGACTAACATTCACTGCTACCACATTCATATGATTGAATGGAGCAAGTTAACAGGCGGATTTCAGAGTTATTACATGTTGCTACCACATTCTTTTCAAGGAATGAAGCAAATTCAATAGAACGAATTTCAAGACTTTTCATCAAAGCCTAGTCATCATTATATCATCATTATGGTGCATTGACTCAAACTCAATGTCTTATCCATATAAGGCGTTTTACGCCATAATTCTATGGGACTTGAACCCAATCACGGTGCATCAAATCTCAAATTGATGTCTTACCCTTTTGGTGCGATAGAACTTGAATCTATCGTCTTATCCTCAAATATTTTTATTATGATGCATCCGGACTTTTACCTGATGTCTTACCCTTAACCAACGGTATAATAAATCGAAGTACAACATGACTCATCCTTTGAGTCTTTCAAAACAATCAAAATAACATTCAAATTCACGCTATTAAAATTTTATACCTTCTTCTATTTAAGAAATTTTGTATAGCATGTCATATTCAACCAATAGTAGTATATGTCTTCGGTTCCTGATAATTGTTAGTGACTGAATATTATTTTTATTCTAAATCATAAAAATATTCTAGAAAATACATACCTGATTTTATGCATATAATACCTTGATTCTCATAACGAGATCAACCAAAACATGAGTTAAAGAAAAAGTAAAACTCAATCTTAATTGGCTAGAGACTCGTGCTGATAACGTGTTATAAAATCAAGCTCATAAGAATATAATCATAAAGAGAAGAAGACAAGAGAGATAGATAGAAGAAGGGAAATTTTCTTCTTATTCAAGTGTATTCAAGTCTCATATGTATATATTACAATGGTGAATGAACAACCCTATTTATAGAGTGAGAAATCACTCTAAAGGTTACCATATTAAGTATCATAATAAATAGATACATTCTTATCCAAAAAGGTTCATGTCACCTAGTGAATATGAATGGTTGTTCATGTACCAACCTTATGGACTATCCACTTAATTCAATGTATTTATAACATTAACTTCTTAATTAACAGGAAACAAGGTTGCTTTTAATACAAAAAGGACAACACATAATAATCTATTACCGTAAATTATTCGATGTGAGATATAAAATATATCAATTTTATAAAAAAAATATAAGAATGTTTTCTCTAGTAATTTATAAGTTGTCACCAACCACCCTTTGGATACAACTAGATGCATGAAAATAATGAACAATTTTTAGTTTCTCCTTTTTTGTCTCTTAATTTTGCATTTTCTTTTTGGATTATGTATTTTTTTAAAAAAATTGTGTTTTATTTTCGGTTGCAAGTATTGCAGTGTATTTTTTTTTTGGGATTATGTATTAAATAGTCTCTCTATTTTTTTAAAAAGTTTTTTGTAGTATATAATTTGATTGTCTGTAGTGTATATTTGTATCTATTATAAGATTATAGAAGTATATATTCTCAATTTACCTATTAACTTTTATCTCCAAATCATTTTCATTATGTCAGGAATTAATTTGAGACAAATTAATCTCAGTGGGATGTGATATTTCATCTTGAATTTATTGTTATATTTATTAGAGATTAGAAAAGAAAATAGATTCAATACTCATTTATTTAAAGATGGAGAAAAAATATGACCGATGAGTTCAATAAAAAGACGACAAAAACAAATAAAAAATCATTGAAATAGCTTGAAAGCCTAATGGACTCTTTTGAAGAAATTGATGGGGTGAATACTCTTGGATTTTATTTGCCCTAAATTTCTTACCATAAATAGGTTTTTCTTCTAAGAAAAGGTTTTGGATTGACTAATCTTTTTTCTAGTAGGAAAAGGTTTAGGACTATGTAAATAGAGACATGTTCCTTCTAACTTAATCAGCAATCACAATGTAGTTTTAAAGGCTTTGAGAGTTTTGGTTAGAGAGAGAATTTATGGGTCACAAGCTTGATACGATATCACTTGTATGAACCTCCCATGTATTTCGAGTGAATTGGTTGAGGTTGTTTCCCTTAAATTTCTTACCATAAATAGGTTTTTCTTTTAGGAAAATGTTTTTGATTGACTAATCCTTTTCTTGTAGGAAAAGGTTTAGGACTCTATAAATAAACGAATGTTCTTTCTAACTTAATCAACATTCACAATGTAGTCTTAAGGGTTTTGAGAGTTTTGGTTAGGAGGAGAATTTATGGGTCACAAGTTTGATGCGTTATCACTTGTGTGAACCTCCCATGTTTCCCACGTTAAATCTTTGTGTCTTTTGGTATATTTCTCGTTGTCTTCTTACTCGTAGTCTTTCGAGGTTTGCATTGCTAGCTTCCGCATTTACACCTACTTATTTTCGGTCCTAACAGATACATGTATAGAATGACATGCCCATTTGATGATTGATAGGAACGAAAAATTAAGGACTCTTTTTAAGCAATTAATGAGGGGGGTTACATGTATAGGATGACATGCCACCAAAAATACAATAATGACAGAGGATGATTGATGGAAGCTAAAGATTAAGGTACATTTCTCACATTGTTTTATATGTATTTCATATTTCTTTCATTGTTGAATTTAATTTACTTAAATTTATTTCTTATCTTTCATTACAGGAAGATGTTCTATATAAAAAGAAATTAGAAAGAAAGATCTTTCGCTTATAGATTTTTGCTATGATGCATTATTTTATGATATTATTGCTACGGGAGAAAGAGCATGTGCTGCAAATCAAGAACAATTTTATAAAACTAGGTAAATTTTTTAACGAAGAAAGAATAAATGATATTAATGATGAAGGGGATGATGAAAGTGATTATCCATAAGATAGTAATTGTATTATGTTTTCTAAGTCAACACTGTAAGAACAAATTTTCAATGATGGTATTAGAACTAGTAATCAAGTGAATCAAAGTAAGACACAATCTATTGTTGCATCAATGAAAGTGTGCACATACAATAAGTTGTGCATATAAGATTAACTTAAATAGCTTTCTTTCTGTGATACTCTTATTCAAACACATGATTATTTATTTTTAAAATAATTTTTTAATATTTTAAAAAGCTACTTTTTAAAATTAAATTCTAAAAATCATTGAAAATTTGTGGTATTGCCAATCATAAGAGCTATAATGATTTTCTAATGCAATTGAGTGACTAATAATATATAGTTGATATTTTGTTTTCTTTCTCCTTTCATAGCACATGGGATGAGTCAGGTTAGTTCCTCTGTCTAGTCTAATTTTTTTAATTTAGTGGAAGACAATAGTATAGTACAATATTCTCTTAACATTAATTTTTAATCTCACAATCAACGAAAATAAATCACTTTGCGTGAGATACAAGATATACTAATATCATAAATAAAATACAAAAATATTTTATCCTACCTAGGTTTTAAACAGTATTATTTCTCCATTATATCTTCGTAATAGAATAAGTCACTTCATATGTATAATGAAGTAACTTATCAGCAGCCTTTTTTGTAGTCACACATAGCTTAAAATTGTTTTGCATCACAACTTCAAATTATTATTTTTTAAATTTTATGTCAAATTTAACTCGAAAAAAAAAAGATGGGGCAAAGTAGTGATTAGTCTCATTGATAACAATATTTGAATAAAAAATTACAGCCTCTTTTCTCTACTCTCTAGATATACAAAAGGCAAAAATCTAAAAAGATAGAGATTAGGCCCCCCCTTCTACACCACTAATTAATAAACTGTTTCCACCTCCTCTTAAAGGGGAACTTTTTCATGATAAAATAAAAATTAAATGTTAAAAAAACAAGAAACCACAAAACCAAAAAAAAAAAAAAAAAAAGAGTGAAAGTTGTGTCCAATTCAATTAGGCCCTTAGGCATACCAGCAAGGTTGTAAACAAAAGGGTGATGGTGAAAAACATAGTGTTTTGATGAATAATAGTAGCACCATTTATGTCTGTGTTGGTCATGCCACTTGGCCCAAGTCCAAAAGCTGGATTAGTCCCTGGTAATGTTGTGCCACTTCCAGTGCCAGTGCTAGTGCTAGTGCCTCCTGTTGATGGACTTGTAGTTCCTGGTACAGTTGTTGGACTTGTGTTTCTGGTAAACAAAAAAGAATAAAGGATATCAAGAACCATACCGAACCGATTAACCGATATACAATATTATGCTCCTTCCATATTATCTGTCTTTTAAGATTTTTGAATGCACACCCTTTAAGGAGACATTTCAACATAAAATATGTCACGAAATTAACTACCAACTAATTGGAATTGAAGGAAAGATTCACGAAACAAAGTAAGGTACAAATACATACACGATTCATTTAATTTGACCTCAGTTGACATCTTTGTCCTCAAAATTTAGGTGTCACTTAAAGTTGCACAAGTAGACGCAGGTGCCCGACGTGAATTGCCATGAAGCCGCATAGGGTACATGTGTCTACTTGTGGGACATCAAAAGTTGGAAGATATAGATGCCTCAAGTTAAACTACACGTTTATGTATATATTATGTCAAAAAGTAATAAATGTCTTCGCAAGCTTGCCAAAAATACTTGAAACAAAGAGGAGTAAATTAGTACATGAAAGCGTCATGAGAGAAACAAGTAGCATGACAAATAAATGAATGAACTAATAGGACTAGAAAATGTTAGTACATGAAAAAGCAGGTAAGCATGACACAAGCAAATGAACTAACATAATTAAAAAATGTTACATGATGGTATATACACCTGAAATTTTCATCATAGCGAAAAAAAAAAAAGTACACATTGAGCATTAACAGACAGAAGATATCAAGACAACTCACAAAGCACATGATGAAGAAACAAACTTACCAAATTTGGTAGTGAGTAGTGACAATAGCTATTGGAAGTTTATGGTAAAATAAAGTATTGAAAAGCACCAACAATCATACCACAACCGACCATTATTGAGTCATAATCAAGTAACTTTATTCTCTTTAAAGGATTGTTTATTATGCGGGTATTAGTTATGCATGAATTAGCTATTCAATCTACTGTCCCGTATAAAATCAGAGGTGGAGCCACAATTTAAAGTTTGCGGGTCGAGGTTCTTTAGACATATATAGAATTTAGATCAAAGTACATTGGCTTAGCCCCTGCATAAAATAACACACAAATTCACTTACGATATATATTAGTTATGTCGATTTCTAAAGTGCAAACCAAACGCCATACTCCATCAATTTTAAAAAGAATGAACTAAATATAGAAGACTTTCTTAATCTTTTGGTCTTAAATTATGTTAGTCAAATATACCAAACTGTCCTTTAATTTAATGGTCTTAAACATTGCTACACGGAAATTAAAATTAAAGTGTTACCAAAAAAGGAAATGAGTCATTCTATATTAAACAAACTTAAAAGAAAAGTAGTTCATTCTTTTTGAATTATATTATACATGAATAACTTACTTCCCAATTTAGCTACACCAACGTCGTAGAACTTATACATAAAGTAAACAGCTGAATAAGCTGTCTCTTTACTAGCTACGACCCCGAAGTATTTGACGGTGGGGAGTTTGAACAAAGTCTTACATGGAAAGTAGGTGTTGAGCATTCTTAATGGTACAAGGCATTTGAGGAAAATAGTGTGGGCTTTTAGGTTGATCTTTAGGTTGTTTTAGCCTAACAACATTTTCATACCAAAAGACACACTTTTAACTTCCTTCACCAACCCTTTACCTTCATTCAAAAACACACAACTTGTAATTGACACCAAAAAAAGAAAAGAGTATAACCTTTTTTCTAATATCAAAAAGGTAAATGAGCTTTACATTGAAGCTATCATCATCACAAAACCAAGAGTGACACTAAGAATCTTTCCTTTACTTTTAAGGTAAAACTTTAAGTAGAATCTAATGCAATGCTAGATCTAACATAACATATTATAACATAAGCTTAGAAAACATACCCTGCAGTGGACTGATATACACATCCAGAACCAGCAGCTAATGATCAAATCAAAACAAAACAAAAAGAGAGTTAACAATAAGCATTTGAAAAAGTGACAAAATGAATAAAATGATTTAGTGTATAAATGAGGAAACTTTACAAGCTGGTGCTGTTGGTGTCAAAGTTGCAGTTCCTTTAAAGTCACAGCTAGCACCAGATGCACCTTTTCTTTGATAATAACTATTAACAGCATAGTTGCAATGGTCTTTGATAGTGTCAGGGTTGAAACAAGCACCATTAGTATGGATAGCTGTGCAATCAGCTCCAGATCCACAGGCAAAATCTATGTTCTCCTGAAGAATTTTATTATCTATACCATCTTTGCAAGTACAGTAACTAGCACCTGCAGAAACAAAATCCACAAGAAAATCAGCTCAAACAAGTAAATCTCTTTTTGTTTCCAATTAAAAGGGAAAAAGACTGAATCTTTGAACTAAGCAGAATCAAGAACATCCTTATGTGAAACCCCATATCAAGAAAAATATGAAATTTGCAAAAAAACAGAGAAAATATGAAGACAAAAGGGAAAAAAAGGTTGAATCTTTGAACTTAGTGAATCAAGAACATCCATAAGATCATAATATAGTGAAACCCCATCTAAAGAAAAATATGAAAAATAGAGAAAACAAAGAAAATATGAGGGAAAAAGATTGAATCTTTGAACTTGGTATTATTAAGAACATCCTTAAAAGCAAAATATAGTGAAACCCCATCTCAAGAAAATATGAGAAATGCAGAAAACTTGAAAGCAAAGTGAAAAAGACTGAATTTTTGAGCTTGGTTGAATCAAGAACATCCTCAAGATCACATTTGGTGAAACCCCATGTCATGAAAAACATGAAAACTTGAAGGCAAAGAGGAAAAGACTGAATCTTTGAACTTGGTTGAATCAAGAACATCCTCAAGATCAACATTTGGTGAAACCCCATGTCAAGAAAAACATGAAAACTTGAAGGCAAAGAGGAAAAGACTGAATCTTTGAACTTGGTTGAATCAAGAACATCCTCAAGATCAACATTTGGTGAAACCCCATGTCAAGAAAAACATGAAAACTTGAAGGCAAAGAGGAAAAGACTGAATCTTTGAACTAAGCAGAATCAAGAACAGCAAAATAGTGGAACCCCATCTCAGTACAAATATGAAAGTTGCTGAATACTTAAAGGCAAAGAGAAAAAGACTCCATCTTTGAACTTAATAGAATCAAGAACATATCTTAAGAGGCAATATATAGTGAAAACCCATCACAAGAAAATATGAAAAAAAGAAAACATGAGGGCAAGTAAAAAGTGTTTGCTTACTTGAGTGACCAATTATAGCCAATAAAAACACCAAAGATAACATAAAAGCAGCCATGATTGTGGAAGCAATAATGAAGAAATTGCACTTTACTTTTTCAAGAGAAAAAGTTGGTTGGTGAGAGAAGAGGAAGGAGAAGAAGAAGGGAAAACAGAGTTTTCTAGTCTAGACAACAAAATGAGAGTGGCTACTGAAGTACAGGAGCTATATGACTGTTTTAGTGGTACTTTATATGTATGATGTGTGTTAATTTACAGTATTTTTTCATATATATATATATATGTATGTATGTTTTTGTTGAGAATGGGAGACAGTGTTTTTGGAAATTGAGCAGTAAAGCTAAAGGCTTTGTCATATATAATTGACTGTACATGTACTTGTGTGTGCCCATTGCCTTTCAAACGGTCATAAACTCATTCATATGGTTACTAACTAACTCAGCTCTGGTTAAACAAAAAATGAACATGCATTTTAACTCTACCTGAAATAATTTTACCTCATTCAATTTTAGATGCATATAAATAGAGATTTAAAAATATATAAATTATAATTAACAGACACATGTATCTTACATAACAATCTATATGATAATTTCACGTCTTACAAATTATTTTATATGCGTTGTGTTACGTAAGACGCATGTATTTACTTGTTTAATTTTATATAAATTCAAGTGCTTACTTATATACACACAAAGTTTAAGAGTATAAATGTCAACTAAAATCAAGTTAAATAGTGTATTTATGTATTATGTCTTTCCCAAAAAGAGTCGAGATTTCCTTTTTTAACTTATTAGAGTTTTTCAAGTTTTTGCTCTCGTAATGAAATCACTTCTTCCTTAATTACAATGCTTGAGTTCAAACTCTGACTATTGAAAAAAATTCTTAATAGGGAGCATTTCTTCTCTTTAACAGAGCGTTACATAGTATGAATTCAAAATAGTTGGACTGCAATAGAAGTGCTAAACACCAAGACAAAAAAATGATAACTTGAATTTCATAATGTTAAAATTGAAAATGAGGAGAATTTATTATCCAAGTAACCATATGTAATTAAAAGTTGTATTTAAAGTTTATGAAACTCATAATTTGTTTGATTTATTAAATTTACAATTAAATATTTAAATATACTAATAATTTTACAAAAAAAACAATAATTTTATATTTAGAAAAATACTTTATGCCTTTTGTTTTATCTTACTTAATTAAGTGAGAAGTCTTTAATTGCACAAGAACGTTATTACATATTTAAAAATTAAAATTTTAAAATATAGAATAATGGAATACTACCTAACTCAACTCTGGTTAAACTTATATTCAAATAAAATTTAATAAATTAGGGTTTGTTGCAGAAATGGCTCCATGATAGTCTATTTTAACTACACTTTTTTATGGTGTGCTGTCGTTATATTTTTGCATTCAATAAGGATATTGTAAAAAGTTTAACAGATTCTTCCCACGAATACAACTACAATAATTTATTTTTTTTAAAAAAAAAAAGGTTATAGTTATTTTTATTTATTTTATTTTTGGTAATATTGAATTATTTATGTGCTATGGTGGCTTTTTTAAGTAATAATTAATTTAGTAAATACGATTTATAAGTATGTTTTGTGTCAATTAATAAAATTATGTAAAAAGTATGCAAATCACGTAGTGTAAAACACAAATTACATCCTATTCCTATTCTTTCACAAATTACAAAAATCCCGCCTTTTTAGTAACTTTAGGATGCATTCTTTTTTTCGTGCGATACATTATATTTGATGCAACATTATCCGTTTATTGCGTGAAGTATGAGATTAGTAACTGAAAATTTAATTTCATCCCCTTCAAATACGTTGATGTAATCAAGTCACCCAAAATGTGCCTAAATTTGTTATTTAAAATATTCAATTTTAGTCTATATCAAACACTAAAATAATTAGAAAATACAAATTTTGATTTATTTATTCATATTCGTCCAAAAAAAGTTACAAAAACCTGGTTCGTTATTTTGAGTCTCAAATCCGCCGTTGTGGATGACTGGACAAACGATTCACAATTTCGAATCATCAATTCAAAATTATTGAGTATAATAAATCGTTGAGTAATTTGAATTCAATGTATCACACAAATCTGATTAGACATGGACAATATTTGTTGCTGCTAACATTGCTATAAGATAGTTATAAAATTGTGTCGCTATGTGTTAGTTTGGTGCTGAAAGAAAACACTATTTGCCTTAAGCTAAAAATATGTAATTGTGGTAGATTTCAACTTGACGAGATACCTTGTGAACGTTATGGAAAAAAGATATATTAATCATGATACATTACTTTCCTAAAATATTTAGTAAATTGCTAAATGTTGTAATCCTATTAAATACATTAGAGAAGTAAATATTTGTTGATTGATGCATTATTGTGTGGTAGTTATTGAGTATAATATACATGTAATTGTAGTTTGCCAAAGAATGAATATATATTATATACCTATTGTTTGATCTAATACGTAGTGCTCCAGTTATAGAACATTCTGAGTTAGTATCAAGATTATTATTAGGTAAATGTAAATATTCATCGCATTCTAAATTGGGTAAGATCGAACAAAGGTTAAAGAGTGCAGATACATAACACAAAACAAATTTGTTACTGACTAATAGCCTTTTATTTGGCTAAGATTGATGATATATTAAAGAACTTGATACATGTAGATGATACATTAGGTAGTGTTTATGTATAAACAACATTTGTATTGAATATGATAAAACTAATAGAATATTCAACAACATTAAAATTATGTATCAACACCTTAAATATGAATATGATACATTGCATAAAACCAAAGTTATTGTAACAGGATGATGTATCAAGTCAGTGATAGCACTAATAAAGACTAATTTAAGAATCAAAATAAACGAGTTTACATTGAAAATCAACAAAGGCATTATATATTCGTTTAAGAAACAAAATCAACTAGATACATTAAATATGAAATCATATGTATTATAAAGGATGAAATACAAAAATAGAAAAAAAATCAACAATTATTCTGTTGAAAGCAAAAAGAAACAAATGACCAAGAAATCCCCCTTACACTTTTATCTTTGCTCTATACCAACTTCTGTATCTTTGTCTCACTGTCAACAATGGAAAATGATTTCATCAGCAAAAGAGAATCCCTGGAAACGATGATGTTGCAAGGAGCAATGAGGATACATCATCTCTTTCACTTTCCTTATACATTTTGTAAATGTGGAAAGGGAAGAGATCTGGTAGATCTTCGGGGAAAAATTGTGAAGGAAAAACTTATTGGTTCTTGAAAAATCTTATGGAGAGAGAATATCTCTGAAAATTAAAAAAATGAAGAAAGTAAAGATTGAGAGAGTGAAAATATGAAGAGGTTAAAGGGAGTGAAATAGAGAGGGATTAAGGGGGTGAAATTAGGATTAGAAACGTGTGCTTGAATGTGAAACTTAATATATCTAGAACAATAGGATTTGAAAGGAAAAGAAGGTATTTTAGAGATATTTTAAAATAGTAGGGAATAATGAAAATTATAAAAAATAAAGGTGTGTATTTAAGTAATTTATCCTAAAATGATCTACAAGAAAAACAAAAAGAACAATAAATACACTTATTTTGAAAAGTCGATACTTGTTTCAACAATCATGACAATTTATTACATACATTTACTTATTACTTAAAGATAAATTTACTCCTTAAAATTAACGTGACAAAAATAAAATTAAAATAAAATATCAGTGCATTTTGATAAAACAAAAATAAGTAAAAATAAATAAATAATAAATTGGAATCTCCTTCCAACCCCCATCCCATAACACACACCTCCCATACATTTTCTTCTTCACACGAGTTGAGAATCAAAATAAGCCATCAAAATATAAAAATAACCAAAATAAGTCACTATTTTAGTTAGTAACTAAAATAAGCTTAGTGGAAAAAAAAAATCTCATTTTATCCAATTTTCAAACGTTTTCCGTTAGTGTCATAACGTGTATTTTTAATGTATAACGGAACTTTTTCTTACACTTTATAAAGTGTAATAAAAACTTACACTTTATAAAGTGGAGCTTTTTCTTCCACTTTATAAAGTGGAAGAAAATCTTACACTTTATAAAGTGGAACTTTTTATTACACTTTATAAAGTGTTACTTTTTCTTACACTTTATAAGAGGAATATTTTTCACGTTTTGAAAACGCTTTTTCAGTGTTGTCATACAATTATGTTGATTTGACATGTCATAAAATGGAAAAAAAATATTACGCTATGTATTTTTATTTTTTTTATTCTGAAAAAACTTTCAATCTCTATTTAAGGACGTTTAAAATAATTGATATCACCTACAACATAAAATCTTCTGTATTTGTTCATTCAATCTTAAAAAAATGGCTTCTACGCCTAAAGTTAAAGTTTTAATTTATTGGGATGGCGAAATTATACATGACGGAAATACCGTTTATTATAATTGTCCTCCCAAACACAATGCTAAATATCCAATTAATGTTCGATATCATAAATTTATTTTATCAATTTACAAAAGAATGGGTATAAACAGTACTAATTATAATTTGAGTATAGTCGAAAAATATCCTACTTCATTTTTATCACAAGGACAAGTTAATTTTGGAGAGTGGATTATCTATAATGACGAATCGTTGATCGATTTTTTGAGGGTTCCAAATGACTACATAGATCAAATCAAGTTAACAATACTTGAATTTATGTTAGGAAGGAGCCTAAGATTAGTCAACAACGTTCTCATTTATCAGTCGATGTCAATCCCCAATTAGAAAATCGTAATAGCATTGATGAATTTCCAATAACTCAATCTAATGACTTTTCTAATATGACTCATTATCAAAATATTCTTATCGGCCGATATGATTTTGATTTAAATGAAACTATCAACGAAAGTGATCGGTAATGCTCTATAATTATATTTCAATTATTATTTGTTGATTTTATCAATTATTTATTAGTTTATATGATTTATTTTTCTTATTATTATATATTTTGTAGCAGTCTACCTTAGCAAGATAGGAATATTTCTCCAAGTTATGGATTTGATAATTATTTTTGTCAGTCCTCTCACTTTGAAATGACGAAAAATGTTAGGACATCCTCAAATTTTCATGTCTCACCTACTTTTGGTGCAGATGATTATCAGTATGTCCAACACTTGATTTTGTTTATTTAAGTAAGTTAATTGCATGAACGAAATATTTATACTTTTTTACATATATAGGGAAAATATTACATAAGATGAACCCATTGATCCTGTGAATATCAATGATCGTGACCTTCCTAATTATGACTCACGTTCAGCTAGTGATAGTGATGATTTGCCTAATGCTGAGGAATCAGGAGATAATGTTCCATTTGAGGCATCATCTAGTGATGACGATTTTTTTACTCTCAATCGATCGCCAAGATCAATGTCCATGAGGCCGTTTCGTAATCATGAAATTCCTTATCTTGATCATCTCCCGGATGATTCTGATATCTTTGGTGATACATATGATGAGTATACATCACAACGTACGTGGCATGAACCAGAAGATTTCATGAATGGTGCTATTTATATTGAAAAAAAGCATGTTATTCAATTCAAAGAAGCAGTTGCAAAGAGCAGTTAAACTTCTACATTTGAAAGTAGCAAGAGAGTACTTTGTTATTAAATCGACAAAAAAATCATGGAGACTTGTTTGCAGGCGTGTAGAACAAGGATGTCGATTTAGGTTGACTTCTTTTATTGATAAAACATACTAACATGTGGAAAGTTGGAAGATACATTGAAGAACGTACATGTGATATGGGTACATGTCGCGAAGGACATTTCAACTTGGATGTTGAGATGATTGCTAACGTCCTCCGTGTTGATATAGAAAGAACGCCAAGATACTATTTTATCATTAGATGATTCTTATTTAATAAGAAAATATTCATTTTTATTTGATAATTAATATTATTATTACTTTTCAGGTTCCCATCAAAGATTGTCAAAAAGTCGTTCTTAAAGCATATGACATTTCGATAAGTAGAAGAAAAGCCTATCTTGGTTGCAAGCGGGCTTTTGAAAAAGTCTATGGTACTTGGGAGGGTTCTTTTGTCGAGTTACCGAGGTTCATGGAAGCTTTGAAACACTTCAATCGTGGAACAATTGTATAATGGAAAACAGAGCGGCGTGTCGATGTCATTGAAGATGTATTCAACTATGTGTTTTGGGCTTTTAAACCCTGCATTGATGGGTTTGTGCATTGTCGTCCTGTTATATCGATCGATGGAACACATGTCTATGAAAAATATGATATCAAGTTGTTGATTGCGATTACAATAGATGGTAATGACTCTATATTACCTTTGGCATTTGCAATAGTTTCAAATGAGAGCATAGAGACATGGACTTTATTTTTGGATCATTAGCACTTGCACGTTGTCAAGGGTCGTAGAGGGGTCACATTGATATCAGATATGCATCACGGAATACTTTCATCCGTGTATAATTCTCCGAATTGGCAGGCTCCATTTGGGTTCAATTGTTTTTGTTTAAGACATTTGAAAGCAAATTTTCAAAAAAAATTCAAAAATGTCACTTTGAACAACCTGTTATGGCAGCTGCAAATCACTGTCAAGAGAATTTTTTTTTGGAAAAAATGGAAATGATCAAGAAGATTATTGCGGAAGCATATGTGTGGCTAATGAAGAACGATCTTGACAAATGGACATTGCACAAGAATGGAGGTAAGAGATGGGGCATGCTGACAACAAACAGTTCTGAATCATACAATGGTCTTCTCAAATCAGCAAGGGGTCTGCCAGTTACTGCAATGGTAAGACTCACTTACAATTAAATTGTGAATCAATTTGTTACAAGATCAAAATTTGTTAATCATATAGTACAGGAAATGCAACAATGGATGCCTAAACCATTCAAGATTTTTGAGGATAATCGAAAAAAGTCACAACGTCACACACTGATCAACTATCACCAACAAAGAGAAAATATATTTGAGGTGCAAACACATATGCATCATGATCGTGGTGGTAATAAGCACATTGTAAATGCATCACAAGGAAAATGTCAATGTGGTAAATGACAATCATACCACATTTCATGTTCTCATGCAATAAAGGAATTTGACTAAATTGGGTATCAAGCATGAGAGCATATGGCACCAGAATTCACTGTGCGTAGCTACAAAAAAGCCTATTTTGGACAATTCAATCCACTCAGCGGTGAAAAGTATTGGCCTGATAGTCCCTTTCTTATGATAGCAAATAAAAATTATTTACGAAAAGTAGGCGTACATAAAATCACCCGTATACAAAATGAAATGGATGTTCCTGCAAGTACACTCACTCGCAAGTGCTCAACGTGCAAACAAATAGGCCATAATAGGCGCAACTGTCATTCACGAACTCGAAACGCCTCATATGGTGGTAGTAGCTAAAGAAAGATGTTTGATTGTGTTCATTTATTCTTGTATCAATTTTTATGCAACTTTTTATTCGAACTTTTGATCATCTTCAAGTCATGTTTAAATTTTCAAATTTTTTCATTCACTTTTTAAAAGAAAAAAATATATACACAAAATAATAATAATATATATAACTAAAATAATAATACTACCACAAAAAAAAGATGCATACACCAAAATAAAACTATATATGATTAGAATAATTTACTATATACCCTCAAAAAAAGATTCATACACAAATATAATAATATTATGTTCCACAACCCTTTTTTGAAATCCGTAAAACATCTCGCGGTCTAAGTCCCGTATATCCATCTTCATCTTCATTGTTCCTCTTCCTCTTTTTGGCTGGAAGATCCTTTATGTTCACATTCTTTACAATTCTTTTAACAAGTTTTTTTTCTTCCGGGTGTTTGTGTCATATCATCCACTGACATAATGAAAGTAACATCTGGAGACGAGAATGGTGATAAGGTGGTCTTCAAATACAAAGTTAGATAGTAGAAATTAAAAAATAAAAGTATAAATGATAGGAATATGCAATGTGATGCAAGTTGTGTATTGTTAGAGGTGATAAACATTCAGGTCATTTCCAATTATGTGTGCATGTATGATGTTTCAACACCAAAGTTTGAGATTCTATCGCCTTATTCATGGGATCTCAAAATTGTTTTTTCCTCCCACCTACTATTTTCGGATATCATATTTATAGACTGTTTGGTCAAGCATCTCGAATTCTCGATAGCTAAAACAAAAGACCCCTCATTCAGTAATTAAAAAAAATAACTGTATTAAATAGATAAATAACACGAACCTACAACTCAATTTGATCATCAAGCAATCCTTCGATAAAATCTTGAGTGTTATAAATAGTAGTATCTTCGGTGTCACAATGAACAGTACCTGATGTGCCCTACAAAAATATATAAATAGTTTTATTTATTTATTTTGAAATATTTATATAAGTTAGGAATGTTTTAAGTTTATAATTAATTGTTAATGCTTACCTCCATATCAGGTAATCTCCAACATCATTGTTGATTCATAGCTCATACGTCCGATTCCTTCCACATCTCGAGTCGGTCTTGAATAAGGATCAAATGACATATGTAATAAATTCATGATGTCTGACGTGCCAAACTGATGAACATGCGAATCATCAGCCTCTACTCTCACCTCTGCCTCTATGTCTGGAGGAATAGGCATACCACCAGCGCCACGTCCTCGAGCTTTACCACTATGCCCCATCCGTCCACGTCTGGGTCCTCTTACATGCACATGTTCAAATAAAGGATCTCCCTCAAAAAATGGCTTTCTAAATTGTATTTCGACCTCAAGCAATGTATCTTTAACAATCTGAAATACCTCTTCACCATGTGAAGCTGAGGTTGTGTCTCTCTGCCACTGTAATGCAAGACTATACAACTTAAATAGTCCTCTGGACATTGCAATACTAGTACCAGTGAAATGAACAAAGCCTAACGATACATCAACCTCTAATGCAGACCTACCGATAAGCAGTCTTCCGTGCCGCATGTACCATAATCTACACCCTACCCCGCTAGTTTCATCATTTACCTCAATCGCTAAACTCTGATGTCGATTACCCCAATCACAAAAAAATTTATCCATCATTTCAAGAACCTCTGATCCAAGCCTCCTACGGCGATCATACACGTGGTGGTTGATTCCCCAACTAGGAATCACAGGTACATGCTGAGAATGACCAAACTGACGCATTACTCTATCAGGAGAGTGCACTTCAACAATCTCTAGGCAAAACATAGGGACACATGCCATCCATAGAGGCTCATCGACCATACAACAATGAGGCATTGTATGTGAAATCGCATTGTACGGTGTCCATCGAGACTATTTTTAAAATATAACAATTAAATAAAATCAACATTAACTGATTAGTATACAAATAAAATTATTATTGATTTACTTTTATATGTAATTTATATTTTTTAATTGTTTTAGTAGAGTTGCAAAAATTATTTAATGTACCTGATCCTCCGTCATGCGGTCTAACTGGTCTCTAATTGGAATAAGAACATGATATGACTCAGTATCCCTATCAATTTCACGCGTCCAACGCTTAGCATATGGAAGTAATATGTCACCATCAATGCTGAGGAGGAGCTGATGGCTGTACAGGCAAGATCCTCTCCCAACACCAAATCTTGATGTGTCAAATAAAATAATTAAATTATCATAATTAAAAAAAATGATAATTACATATATATATATATATTTTTTTTATAGTTGTAGGAAAATGTATGTGAATCTTTTTTAAAACTATGTAGGTTTTATAATAATTATTCATATTTATTATGAAGTAAGTTTCAACCTTTGGTTGGACCCTTTTTTAAAAATTATGTAGGTTTTCTAATAGAATAATATTGTGTGCTTTATCAATGCAAGTTTCTGTCGAAAGAAGCAGGCAAAAAAAAAACAAATTATTTGTATGTAATTTAAATATTTTAAAAAATTGAATATAGAAAAAATATTCTTGTACGGTATAATGTTAAAGACTTTTACATTTGAATGTATTTTAAAACTTAAGTAAAGTTACATGAAGGAGAGGAATAAATCCGCAAATGTCCACCATATTATCGATAGATGCCCGACAAAATGCACGGTACAAGTAGGCTAGCACTGCACTGCCCTAACTGTACGTACCTACATCGTGGATAGGATCTAGGAACGCCAAGTATTGTAAACTAATAAGGTTTTCTGAAGTATTCGGAAATAAGATGCCCCCTAATATAACAAGCATGTAAAGTCTAGCAATCCTCTCCACTCGTTCCACTGGAGTAGCATCTCTTATCGGATCTACTTGTAACTGATCTCGCAAGTAGCCGGTAATGTTATGTATCCTTACCCGACTAGCACCATCCATATCAGTAGGTGCTATGGTGCATCCTGTGAGTGTCTCTAATAAAGTACGCCATGGACGAATCCTCCCGGTAGCATCTTGAATGTACACAACATCACCATCAATGCGCAAATCAAACAAGACCTGCACATTTACAATGTAATTGTGACCTCACCAAAAGGTAAGTGGAAGCAATGAGTCTCTGGCCTCCAACGCTCAACCATAGCTGTAACAAGGGCTTAATCATACTGCATCCTGCCCACACAAACTACATCATACAGTCCGGACCTACGTAAGATCTCCTCAACACGTTCATGAGATCGGTGCAAACGAAATAAATTCCAGGCATCATTCATGCGCACCGTCCTCATAAGGCTACTAAATGGTATCTCACCTTTCCATAACAATTCTGATTTATACTCATGCTGAGAGAGAAGAAGTGTACGGTCAATCGATCCATGATTCAAAACACGCTCCATTATATATTGTAAGAAAAATTATATTAATTCGTATAATATAATTATATTTTGACATATTAATGCCTAGACAGTTCTGCTTTTTATTTACTTCTATAACTTTGTTGAACCTCGCGGTAAAAGTGAAATTCTATATTATACCTTTTATTATTTGTCGAGGTTCCTCAGCGAGGTTTTAACTTTTGAATTGTGAAGGGGAGTAAAAGAAAAAAAATACTAATTGAGTAAGTAGTGAGAACATATATGATGATCGAGAATATTTTAACCAAATAATGTTTAAAATTCTTAGTTATTAATTATGACATAATCATAAAGAATGCTTTCTACTATTAATCAAAATCTAACAAAGAATAACGATATCACTCTCTCAGCTTTCAACTCAAGTTGGTGAAATAACTTGAGTCTGCTAACTCCAAAAGAAATTACTAAAACAAAATCACAGAAATAGTAATCAATCACCCGAACAGTGTTGGCGAAGTAGCATTTGAACAAGCAAACAATCACTGGAAAAAAAGGCCATTGGGATATTTCCTTGGGAATATGCTGGTAATTATATTTTGTGAAAGGAATTGTTTATAACACACACAAAAAGGAATCTACACTAAATTAGCTGCTAGACTCCCTATATGTCTAGTATGTGATTTTTTTTTTTAGTTTGCCAGATTGTACAGAGCTCCCAACACATCCTTAGTGTTTTTTTTTACTTTGCCAGATTAGCTTCAGGTGTTTACATCATTATATTTTGATTCATTCTATTGTAGTTAAATAATAAGATAAAAACAAATTAGACTATAACTTTGTGGTTTAATATCATTCTCAAAAATGTTTAATATCATTTTGTCAAAGCTAATGGGTATCTTAAAGAACTCTCACAAAATTCAAAAAATTCAACTTTACTATACTATTCAAAATTTCAATCTCCTTTTTAACGTAAGGTCCAAAGTTGGACCATAGGAATATTTCTTTCATAATTTATTTTCAAATTTAATACAACATAGAGATTGAGCAACTAATCCTCTTATGAACATCAATAATTATCCCACTAACAAGTAGAAATGAAATCTAAATTAGGAATACGGAATAAAGCTAAATCAGCTCTTTTTTTACTATTCCATTGTAAAATAAAATCAAAATAATTTAATAACATGTAAGTTATAATTTACTCCGTGAATCAGAACCATTAGTCAAAATGATACTATACTAGACACAAGATGAGATAAATGAAACACATTCTAAGTAAAGAAAATATGAGATGTTAAAGAAATACCTAATTTATATAATTTACAGGGACGAATTATTATGTTGTCGGGTTGTGCTACTTCGAAATTTTGATTTATTTAGTGGGCCCGCTTCAGTTGTCGAATTGGGACCATCAATATTAATTTTCAAAGTGTAAGCTTAGAAGCCATGAAAGTGAAAGAAAGAACGAGAAGGTGAAAAGGTAAAGTAATTTTCTATAAAGTGGAAGATTTTCTCCCACTTTATAAAGTGGAAGAAAAAGTTCCACTTTATAGAAAATTACTTTACCGTTGAAGAAAAAGTTCCACTTTATAAAGTAGAAGAAAAAGCTCCACTTGATATTTATAAACTGTAAGAAAAAGTTTCGTTATACATTAAAAATACACGTTATGAAACTAACGAAAAACGTTTAGAAAATTAGATAAAGTGAAACTTTTTCTTCCACTAAGCTTATTTTAGTAACTAAAATAGTGGCTTATTTTGATTATTTTTATATTTTTATGGTTTATTTTAAGTTTCCAACTCTCTTCACACTTCATCTAAGTAAGTAAGATATGTATATTTATTTGTTTATATCCAAAATTGAACCGTTAGAATTAAATTAAAAGACATTTTTATATTTTAGACCTATTTTTTAAACTGGAATGTTTGACCAAATCATGGAGAGAATAAATATTTTGAAGGAGTTGCCTAAACTATTTGTCAGAAACTAAAAGCTTGTCTTACTGTTAATTAGTGACTACTCATTAATTACCACTTAAATGTATTTTTAATAAAGAAGTAAAATTTAAAAAATAATTAAATAGATATCAAAACAAGCAATGCAATATCATCTTTAATAGAGGCCTACGGTCTAAATTTCTTTTTTCGGAGAAGAAATAATGATGGTAACTAAGAAATAAGTATCGACTAACTCTGTGTCAACAGTCGCGGTAATACAGAGAATACAAGTGTTATCCAAAAAATAGGTTAAACACAAAAATAGTGCAATTTTGCCAATTAAATACAAAAAAATTAATTAGGTTAAACATATCTAAGGGGTATCAAGACCCTCACATGGTTTAAGGTTATATAATATGAAAAGATCAAATTCATACGACTTATGGATTTCTTCTATAATTTAAGTGTGTAATTGTAATTTTGCCATAATTCAGAAGAATTATTATGTTTTATTCCTTTTTAATCAGACAAATATAACTGATTTATATGGAACATGATGCCTTGCTGGTCAGATCTAGGTTTGATGAACATTCTTCAATAATTTAAGCTTAATTAATATATATTAAAGTTGAGTTACATCAAAGTACACTCATGGTAGTTGTTTTCATGTGAACTAATGAAATAATTGGAAAGGGAAAAGAAAGATGATATTTGTGCGATGTTCAATTTTAATAAGTTTAATTAAATTTAAATTCGCCCTAGAAAGTTTTACGTTGAGAATAAATCACTTTATCAAAAATTGAAGAAATAAAACACTCTATGAAAAAAATTGAAAAAAACTAGTAATCAAATTTTATTCATTATATATATATATATATATATATATATATATATATATATATATAAAGCTGAGATATCATATCATGGTACTCTTTCTTCAATAATTTAGTGAAATAATAGAATAGAAAAGATAGCTCTATAATAATATAATTAATGGTTGAAATTCCCATGGATATAAAAGCTAGTATTAGATTCCAATTGTTCATAATATTTTGCTATCACCATGAAGCACTTTTTCTACAATAAATATATAGTGTTTTTGAAATAAAATACAAGAATTCTAATTTTTATTTACTATACGTATAGTTGAAAATCATTAAGAAATATTTATGATTTGTTTGGTATGAACAAAAATATTTTGAAGAAGAAACTATTTGTCTTACTGTCTACTTTAAAATTTAGAAAATTATTTTATATGGATTATCATAGAAAAATACATTAGTCAAGAAATATACATTGTTTTGCCCACTCTTCATTTAAAAAGTAATTTAAAGACAATATTACTTGATGTTCAATTACCAAAAAAATATATAATATATTTTCATGAGATTGCAAGCGTTCAAACATGAAATTTTACATATTGTTTAGTTACACATTAGATGATATTTGGTTTAGTTTTTGAAAATGAGAGTTTTACAAAAATTGAAAAATTAATTTAATTTTGACCAGTTAACCAAGTAATTTTTTTTTCTCTCACACAAAATTTAAATGTTTTAGAAAGTGAAATCCATATTTAAATACAATTCAATTTTCAAAAATCATTTTTATACTTGAAATGTTACTCCGCCTCATCCATATTAAGTGAAATATTAAAATCTGACACTCCTTAAGAATATTTTAGGGCATAAATTATAAATTACTTTTCACTATTACCGTGATTATTTCCTAACTATTCAACTAAAAATTATAAAATAGTTAAGAACCTCATTTAAATTAAAAATAAATATGAAAAAAGTCTCAATAATTATCTTAAATTTTGAATAAGTCATTTATTCTGAATTATGAAAAAGTGTCCAATAATTCACTTAATATCAACTAAATAAAGTCCTTTATCACATAAAAAGGGAAGAAAACATGGGTGGACAATTCTCTAATTGAGCTACCACATGGTACTAAGAAATGACAATTCATTTTTTTCAAGAAGAGGAGAGAAATTTGGATGTCAAAAAGGTTTTATTCCTCACTTTTATCAAATTGTTGTTGACATATATGGCTCCCTTTTAACAAAAGATGCCCTCTCTTAATGGTCTTATAATTATGTTTACAAAATTCTACAATTGACCGTCATAACAACTGAAAGTCTTAAAAATACTCCATGATCAATTATACTTAAATACACTTTCAATCTTGATTGAAATATGAGTGTAATACACTCTTAAGTTTTTATTGAGTTTAATATGTTTTTAATACTTATTTCGGTTTTTGTTAAGATTCTCATGATCTTATAAGAATTTGAGATCATTTGCTATCATGTGGCAGATAAGGGTGTATATAAGTTTCATTAGTTCAGTAGAGCGATGTTTTTAAGACTGTCAATAATTCAAAGATGAAATTTGTATAAATTTGACACATATGTCCTTCGTGACATAATATACGTAGGATACAAAATTGTCATGTAAGGTGTCATGTAGTACGGAAGTGTCCATTTGTTCAATTTTATACAAATTTAAATGTCTACTTTTGCACACTCAAATAGGTGACACCAAGTGAAGGATCATATTTATGTATTATGCCCATTTTTTGGCATAATACATAAATATGTCTTTTAACTTGACACCGTTTTATATTTATACTCTTCAACTTTGAGTGTATACAAGTAGACACTTAAACTTGTATAAAATTGCACAAGTACACATGAGTCCAATGTGACATAATACAAGTAGGACACAAATTGTCATGTAGAATGTCACGTAGGACATGTATGTATTTGTTCAACTTTATACAAGTTTATATGTTTATTGTGCACACCCAAAATTAAAGAGCATATATGTGAAATGGGACCAAATCAACTTTATACAAATATAAATGTCTACTTGTGCACACCCAAAATTGAAGTGAATAAACGTGAAATGAAACTAAATTAAAAGACATATTTATGTATTATGCCTATTTTTTCTATTTTTTTTTTTGCATGAAAGTAATATTTTGAGTAGAAACTACTAAATAAACGAAATGTGATCTGGAGTCTTATTTTTTTGAATTACTGCCAGCTGAATTGATCAGCTTGTGTACTTCCAAACCAACAAAATGAGGCAAACTTCACAATTGTACAGAAGAACAAATAAACTTAACATAATTGAAAGCCATAGCTGAGACGACATTAACTATTCTTACTGCATTTATCAGATCATCTCCGCGCTGCCTCATACTCTTCTAGTGTTCACTCTTACCATCTTCGTCTTTGTTAGTCCTCCCGCTATTGTTCATGAGCAAGGGCAGAAGCCTTCTGAAAATAGACAAGACCGTTGAGGCAATTTTGTGCACTCGTATTCAATTTTCTACTAGCTACTTCTATTCAGATGATGATATGCTTTCGAGGACTAACCCGTTTTTGCTCTTCCATCCTTGCCTTTATTAACGAGTAGATAGCAACACCAGCAATAGCTATTGCAGTACCAATCCCAGTTTGAGTCGATATCTTGTTTCCTGCGAAGTTTTCAAACAATTAAAGCACAGAACAAACTGCCATACCCGAGCAACAAATTGCGTGTTATTTAATCAACACTTACCAAATACTACTATAGAGAAACCAATCACAAACACTCGCTTCAACACATTTCCAACAGCATGTGTAAGTGGCGCTACACGCTCTAAGGTGTTAGTAGCTATCTGCAAATGTTAAAAGACTTAACGAATTTCCAACTCTATTGAAAAAAAAGCTAATGTGTTGATACATTACGTACTCGTGGTGTACCTGGTTATACAGATGATAGAACATCCCGATCCACAAAAGGTCGGATAAGAACTTATAAAGACCTACTTTAGCAATAGCATCGCGGAAACCGTACTGCAGTAGTTGAGGTCCTTCAATCTGACATTGCATTTGCCAATTAGTTCTATCTTGAAAATACTCTGACAGAGAAGGTTTTACGAATTTCTGAGAAAAAATTACTTACAAATATTGCTGGAGGGAGGCAAAAGAGGAGGGCGATAATTGAAATATACGCGTATACATTTGTGCTGTCCATTCCAGTCTGTTAAAAACAACATACCATATGATAATAAATTACAAAATGTAACATAAATACTCTGCTATGCAGGATAGAAGACACTTCACAAAGATAATTTGAGAAAACTAAAACTGTCCTACTTGTTTCGCCTGCTTAATCAACATGTGAGCAATCTCCTCGATGATGTATATTAGAAAGTAAACGACCAAAAAAACAGCCCGATACATAAAACATTCCGTGTTCACGCGGGGTAGGAAGAAGGGCCGCACCCCATGGGGGTATGATGCAGCAGGCTGCCTACCTTGATGCAAGTATGAGTGGTTGATTCTATGGATCGAACCCGTGACCTATTTAACCCAAAGATAACTTTATTGTTGCTTCAACACTCCCGTTCATGTCTGTATTAATCTAACCTAATAAGACGACAAAATTTTTGTAGGAGGAGATTATGAAGGGGTCTGTCAATTAGGCTACCCTGAATGTATACGACATGCTTAAGGTAATGCTTGGCAGTATTACTCTATGAGAAGAACACTTACCATTGCTTTCTTTGAGTAGATACTTCTGTAAGTGAAAGCAATATTTGAGATCATTGCACTAATGAAGCCAGTCCAATTGAACGATAGTTCAGTCAACGACGCCATCGATACACCTAAGAAGTATCAGTAATCAACAATATTGTTTTGATCAGAATTTGAGCAGGCTAGATCAGAAAGGGGAATGAAGCAGAACCTCAGTGTTGAGGATTTGTTGTTCATTCGACAAACGCGCATAATATATTACTTATGATATAACATCAAAAAGTTGCTCTTGTTTTGCCTCAACAGCGACGATTTTCTTGAGCAGTTGGTAAATGTTTGAACTAGTGAAGGGAAAATCACAATGCCTGTATATGACACTTACCAATGACAACAGGGGCCAGTGATAACCACAGAGAGACGGGGATCTGGTGGCCCAAGACAAACTGAGAAGCCGAAGCACTGAAGAATGGCTCCAGAGCTATGCAACACCAATGACAAAATGTCAGTTATTGCAGAACATGTTGACGTAATGAAGTATTCTTAACTGATTTCTTATATCACATTTAATTCTTGAAGCCATATATCGTTAAGAAGTACTATCGATGTCAACTTAAGGTAATTTTTCCTGCTCCTAATATGCTTAGCTCTAGACCACTGCTCATCTTTAAGAACGAAGCACTCATTTGAACCATATAAAGTTACAAGCATCTGTTATTCAAAAAGAAAAACTTATCGAACTAAAGTAGTGTGTATTTATGGGTTATTACCTTTGATGGTATGAGTGAAGGATACAGCAACAGTTGCAAACGACACATTAGACATAACATGTCCAAGAGCATGACAGAATGCTACCGGAGTAAGCAGTGCCAGAAGTTCCTTATTGATGGGCTATAGTCACATATTTTTGACAAATGCAAGTCAATTAAAGCCAGCTTTGAGCAAATTAACAAAAGAGTTTGAGTTATATACATCGTCAATCTAACTTGTGTATCTCACTTTTTAAGGAAGTTTACTTGTATATATATGGATGAACTTACCGCACGTTTAGGTAGACCAACGGTCCAACTAATAAGACAATAGGTTACTCCAACTAGGAGATGTACAACTGAAACGAAGCTGCAAGAAAATCATATAAGCTTAATTTTTTCTTTGCAAGAACATGATATTTGATTTGAGAATCTCCTAAATAACAATAGCCACTTACTATGGGTATGGGAAATAGTTGTATACTTTCTTGTTGAGTATGTTGAAAATCACATTCAGAAAGTACCTGCATCAGCAAACTTGATGATCAGTACTCATTTTTACCTTCTCAAGCCATATTCCACTTACACTCACCTAATAGCAGAGCCAAAATTTTTATTAAGAGAGTTTAAAATCTGAAGAAGTAAACAGATGAACTAGTCGAAAAGGGTTCGACACCTATTATATGTACATAAAAATTAATTTAAGCCATATATAAATAATATAATTTCTTATGAAGGGGGTTAGGATGAACCGCCTGACCCTAAGCTGGCTCCACCCTTGCCCTCACCCCTCCCCAAAATAACTCTAAGTGGGGTGTTTGGATTGACTTAAAGTTTATGAAACTTACTTTTAAGTCAGTTTTTGTTTTCTCGAAGGGTTTGATAAATATAAAAAATAATTTAAAATAAGTAAAAAGATGACTTAAGATAAGTTGAAAAATGTTTAACAAGGTAAAAATGACATAAGTTTAAAATGACTTAAAATAAGTCAAAAATCAAAAGTAGGCCTCCCCCACTTTTTATTTTTGACTTAAAAGTCATTTTAGTTTGATTTTTAATTTTGGACTTAAAAACTGCTTTTTTAAAGTCAATCCAAATAGGTTCTAACTCTTTAAAGAGAGAAAAAGATCTATCAGTCCAAAAACTCGTTTATCCTTGTTGAAGTTGTGTCTATCTTATCTAAAAGCTTAAAATATTTGAAAGAGTACACTTTTATTCACTTGATAATATACTCAACACGCCCCTCGTATGCAAATCTCATTCTTTTTCGTGAAATTCTTCATGTCTGGTCTGATATCACATTAAAGTGTGTCACAATTTTATCTAAAAGATAATACATAAACACGTCATTTAACTTGATCTTCAGACTTTTGAGTCTACACAAGTATTATAAAAATTGAACAAATAAACACATGTTTACTACACAGCAGTCTCACATGATTTGACAGATAGAACACGTCATGTCATGTGATTTGTCATGTAAGACATGTATATCTACTTGTTCAATAAGTAAAGCTCACCATGTAAAGAAAAAGAATCCAGTAACTAGAGCTGGAAATTTTTCAGCAAATCCTTTAGTTGGTTTAACATACCTACATACAAAATTGATAATTAATTAGCCAAAAAAAAATGTAATGAAAGTATAAATAAATAAAATTAACAAAACAAAATAAAACAAACCCATCAGTAATTTCAATGTCATGACCCTCTGCATCAGCAGCTACTGCTTTTGTAACAAAAACATCAACACTATTTCTTGGCTTCAATAATTGACTGCATTTAGGCTTAATTGATTCAAAGTTTTTGGAATTTGCAATTATTGACAAATTTTTGAGTGAAACTGAATTAGTTAAATTTCTATTAATAAGTTTGTGGGATGAAGAAGAATAAAAATTTGATCTTTTTAGAGAAAAGTGAAAGGAATTAGAGATTGAAGCCATAATGAAAATTCAAAAAAAAAAAGAAGAGTTCAATAGAAAGTAAATGATAATTATTTTTTATAAAAGAAATTTTGGATAAAACAAACAAAAAGAAAAAAAAGAGAGTTTTTGAAGTATAACGTTGAAAACAAAGTTTTAATTAGTATAAGAGCGATGATGTCAAGGTACCAAAAAGCCTAATAATTAGATTTTTTTTTTAAAAAAAAATTGAGTTTGAGTTGTTGGTGATTTAATTTTAATTAATAGAGAAGAAGAGGGAGGAAAAAGAAAAATATATTTGATTATTTTAGTTGTTACATTCTCTTTAATATACGTTTGCTATTTTAAAAAAAAAAAAAATATATATATATATATATATATATATATATATATATATATATATATATATATATATATATATGAAAGCTCTTTTTATGGTTGCTTGTATTAGGGTCGGGTATACCAAAAATACTTTATAGTTAAATTTTATTTGTTAATTTTAGACTTCACATATATAATGATTAATATGAGAATTTACTATTATATATTTAATATTAGATTTAAAAAAATCATTTGGAAATTAAGTAATTATCGTTAAGAGTAAATCATAGAAAAAAATAAATATTTATTTTGTTTTTTTGATATATAAAAATGATGAGTAAAAATAAAAAATTTATTTTTTAAAAAAGCGAAAAAGTAAAAGCGAATAGAGAGAATTTTAGACCTTATATGTTTGAACTTAATGCAGGTCTGAATCCTAATCATTCAGATTCAGTCTATTAAGTACGTTTGATTTTTTGGTCTGAATCCGAATCATTCAGATTCAGCTCCTTAAGTTCATTTGTTTTATTTTTGTAAAAACAATGAGTCAGATTTTTAGGATACTCTTAACAACATTCAGATTCATATAATAAATTATTAAATAATAAATCTATCGCTTCTCTGCTTTGAGAATGTCTTTTTATCTCATAATTAAAAACTTTCTTTCTCTATTTTCTCAATCAAACACCATTCTAAGTTTTCATAAATCGTATTTTTTTTTATATTAATAACTTTCTTGTATTGACTGTGTTAAGAACACTGTTGGTCTATTGGTGTTTATTAGAATTTTTGAATGAAAAAGATAGTACTCCAAATCATGATTATTAAAACTCTTAAAACATTTTTTTTGTCAAAAGTGATATATTTTGTTGAAATGAAATTTTTATGATATTTTATTAATTTAATGTTAATTTCATATGCACATTCAGATAAAAACAAACAACATTAATTATTTAGTGTTCTTATATAGAAATCACATTTCAATATTCAGATATGTATTCAGATTCATACATCTTAACCTTAATAGAAACAAATGAGGTCTTAGCAATGGTTAAATTGATTGTGTTTAGTTCTTATCCACTATTTAATTTAGTGTATTCAATGAGAACTTTAATCATTAATTATTTGTGTCTTAATACTACACATGATATTGCTAATACTAGGGGCGTACAAAATTAAATTAAAAATCGAATCAAAACGTAAATCGAGTCAAATAAAAAAAATTGATTAGTGATTTGGCTTGACTTGATTTGATGTTGAAAAAAAAAACTCGATTATATTTGGGTTGGGTTGGTTTCAACTAAAAAAATCAACCCGACATTATATATATAATTTTAAAATATTATTTTATATGTAAAAATACCTATTTTGATATAATTTTTAAATATCTCTTTTGCTTTTTCATAGTTTTATCTATTAATATATTTATTTCATGTTTGGAAGTAAGAATTTTTAATGATCTAAAATAAAAATTATAGTTCATACATGTTGGTGATTACAAATCAAATTAATACTAATGCAAAATGAAAATTAATTCAACACGAAGAATAACAATTATATTGAATATTTATTTTTTAGTTTTACATAAATTTAGACAATTAAAATACATGTTCTAATTTTAATTCTTTAATATTTAGTCATGTAACTAATACTTACTAAACTTATTTTAGCATGATTTAGTACTTTAAATTATGATCAATTTCATTATGTCTTATTAATTTGTAATATTTTTTACGCGATCTTATTATTATCTTTTTGTTGGACATTTTAGTGTCATTAATCATATCATATTTTTGGTTATTTTCTTGAAAAATAACTTAGGTAGTTACATTTTGATAGGATTAAAGAAATATTTGATGTACAAGTATATATGTTTGTATGAATATTTTATCAAAAAAATAAAAAAATCCAAAAAGTCTGAAGTTGAAAAACCCAAATTTTATTGGTTTGGTTTGATTTATAAATTCAAAAACCCAACACAAATGGTTTGATTTGATATTTGAAAAATTCGAACCAACCCGATCATGTACACCCATATCTAATACCATGAGTTGCTATGCATATTACTCCTTTCTTTATGAGTAATTAATTTATCTTTTTTTTTAGATTGTTTTAAATTTTATGACAAATTAAAATTAAATAACTAAACTAAAACAGAGAGAATAATTATACATCCTTAAATACAGAACATGATATGCAATTAGTATGTGTATTAAAACACTATATCAATTAGAGCATGGAATAATTTTAAAATTTAATAAATATATTATTTCTCTAATATATCCTATCAAACTATCTATCAAAATATTTCCTCTCCTTTAAATAATAATAATAATAATAATAATAATAATAATAATAAAAAAAAAAAGAACAACATAACATAAAAAGTTAATAATAATAAGAACAACAACATAACATATAAAGTTATCATTAGATGTATCCAAAATAAAGATAAGATAAAGGGCTAGGTCACTTGGTCAGCATCTTGACGAGAAGTATTGACCAAACTAAGTTATTATATAAAGTAATTTATCAAAATAATATATTTTTTTTATAATTCTATAAAATTAGTATAAATATATTTCACAGTAACATTTTAGGATATATTTTATTTTTTAAAAGCTGGCGGTGTTAAGTTGATATACGTTACTGTGAGTAACGTTTTTAGAATAAGAAGTTACTCGCGGTAACATTTTAGGAGTAAAACGTTACTATGAGTAACATATATCAATCTAACACTGTTAGTTTTTTAAAATTGAAATATATACTAAAACATTACTGTGAAATACGTTTATACTAGTTTTGTAAAAATTTTAAAAAATATATTATTTTAATAAATTATTTTATATAATGGCTTAGTTTGATAAAAAATTCCTCTCGATAAAATCAACCCCATGAGAAGCATCAACCCCCCCTCCCCCCCTCCCCCCACAAAAAAAAATAAAAAAAAATAATCCTACTCATGTATAGTATAATAATGACAAAAGTGAAATTCTGGAACAAAAAAAGTAACATATATATTTTACAAAAATTTAAAAAAATGATTTTTTCATAAATTTCTTGTAACGTGTAATGTACCATAAAATAAAATAGAGATACAAGTAACTCCAAAAAAGTTATACACATACTTTCCCTCACACTCATATAATTATTTCATTTTCTCTATCTTCTTGCACATATAAACTAGTATTAGTTACACCAATAGACTGCTTTTTTCTGATGGGGATTGATGCTACTGAAAAGGAAATAAATGGATGAATTCACTATCTTCTTTTAAAGTTATATTTTCAGTTCAATGGGTAATAATGCTTTTAAATAATGTTTATTTTAAATAAATTACTGATTGAAAAGAAGAAAAAAATACAACGTAAAGGCAAAAGTGCTTATTCTATGGTGATGCTTATTGACATTTATTGGTCAAGTATATTTTATTATTTTTTGCTATAAAATTAACATAATTATGTAGATATGACTTTTGGATGGTACTTTGGTCATTGAATCAGAAAAGAGAGTTTAAGAATATTCTTATTTGTTCTCTTTAATTATTTTTCTTATTCTGTTTATTATAAGAGAAAATTGGTTGTGAGATGTTACGTTTGCAAAAATAAATAAATTATTATTATTATTATTATTATTGTTATTATAAAAAAGGGGGCATGGCGCATGGGTAAAGGAGAAGGTTTGAAAATTTATAATAATGTTTGACATACAATATTTTATTTGATTAAGAATTTTAATTTGTTAGGTGTTCATCTTACCAAGTATATTATATGTATTAACTTCATTGTCCAAAATGTATCTCTCCATTTTATCTTATATTTAATTGGACATGATTAGTAATAATAGAAAAAGTAATACTATTAAAGTAGCTAGTGATTGAAGAAAAAAGTAAACATCATTATCAAAATTATGATTATTAAATTTAAAATTTTGGAGTTAGATAAATCTATATCTAAACCGATCAATGATAGTAGAAGAGATAAAACATAGAAATAATCCTTTGATATTGTCAATTACAAATCTTAATTATGCAGGATTTTATTACACCTATTAAACTTTTTTTTACCAATTATTACCCCCTTAAGTTCATTTCTTTTCAAAATAAATAAATAAATGAAATAATATTATTACACTATTCTAATTACATAGTAAAGAAATCAAGCAAAAATATATGTTACATTTTAACTTATTTTCTTTACTACGTGATTAGTGAAAGAGATCAATAAAGTTTTTATGTCTTGCTCTTATCCAATAAGTATACAAAATATGAAAAGTTTAATAAAAATAGCTATTCTCCATGGCACGTTTCTTAAGAAATTAGGTATTATAGCTAGTAACGGATTCAACATTTTTGTTGAGGGGGTGTGAAGTGTAAAAAATAAATGCGAAAAATATAAAGATGAAAAACCGAGTGACGTGGGAGGAAAAGATTAATTATAATCTACAAAAATTTATCTTATATTGTCATGTTGTGTTTAAGTTCTTCCTACATTTACTCTGGTCCATCGAGCTTTTAAAAATTCTAGTGTTTCCTTTTATTTTGCAATATTCTACTTTTTATTTTTTTAAAAAAAATTTGTAATTAGTGCGTATTCAATCAAATGTTAGTTTAAAAACGATCAAGATTCTTTAGAAAGACATAAATATCGAGTTACTAATATTATAATGCATATTCTAAAGAAATAAATGGCATGGTCGATTTTTTAGTTAATTTAATTCAATTACTAGGTTAATCATTTGTTAAAAAACAAATTATAACCCAAACAAATATGTTTTGTTTAATTTTAATCTCTTTAGAATCGACTTGAAAATAGTAAAAAAGAAATACAATGAAATTAAGAAAAAAATCCAATTAAATAGATTTTATTAAAAAAATATTCACAACTTTTAAATTATTCCATTCAATTAATCTTAATTTAATTTATTTATATAATAGTTTCTAATTTAAATTTAATAACAATTCATCATTTTCTCAAAAAGTTTCTTGTTTCTTTGTGTTATTAATGAGAAGAGTTATGTAGAAATAAAATGAAAAATATAAATAAGAAGAATGAAAGATAAAAATATAAAAAAAATAAGGCTAATAAACTTAAAACAAAGACAAATTGCGTAAAAGATATAACATATTAAGAACAAAAAAATAAAAATAATATAGTTTTAAATTGACTTAAAAAAATAATGAGGCCTTTTATTGGGTATCTATGTCCAAAACCTAAGCCCGTCTCAACCTTTTCAAGGTTGAGAAAAAAATATAAAATGAAAAATATAAATTATTCCATTTATTCCATTCAATTAATCTTAATTTGTTATAAAATCAAGCTCATAAGAATATAATCATAAAGAGAAAAAGACAAGAGAACTAGATAGAAGAAAAGAAATTTTCTTCTTATTCAAGTGTATATTACAATGGTGAATGATATCTCAATTTATAGGTAGAGAAATCAACCAAAAGGTCATCATGTTTAATGTCACATTAGTAGATACATTTCTATCCCAAAAAGATTCATCACATTGGAAATACATATCCATGATAAGGATAAGTTTATGATAAGCTTAATGGACGATCCACTTAATTCAACGTATTTATAACACCCGCCCTTGGATGTCCATAGATAATGTACCTCGTTAAAACCTTACTAGGAAAAACCCTGTGAAGAAAAATTCTAGTGAAGGAAAAAGGGTACACATATCTTTTGATACGCACTATTTGTTGTCTCATTAAAAACCTTGCCAGGAAAATCTAGAGGAAAAAAACCTCGGTCAAGGAAAAAAGAGTGCAATGCGTATTATACTCCCCATGATTAAAACATCACTTAATTTCTTGTGATGATGTCTCCAATCTTCGTATGTTGTGGTTGATATATTCTTTTTTCAAAGAAAAATCACACATTTCTTGAATATGGTGTGTCATTTATCTCAACCAGACGCACTTTCGACTTTCTTCATGGAGGACTTTTGTTTCTGCATAGCAACATTTTGCTTCATTGATTGTCAGGATATTATTGTGCCTCCACATGCAAACACATAGCTTGCTTGAGATAGAGCTTTATCCGGATCAGATAAATATTCTGCATCTGCGTAGTCAATCAATTTTGTTTTGAATTCCTCGGAATAGAATAAATCCATAATTATGGTCCTTCGAGGATATTCAATCATGTGCTCAACATCATTTAAATGTCCTTTTATTGGGGAGAAACTGAATCTTGCCAGTAAATTTACTGCAAAACAAATAACTGGTCAAAAATTGTTAGTAAGATGCACTAGTGCCCTGATTGCACCAAGATAGAGTTTCATCACCAAGAAACTCTTCATCCTTCTTTTGAGATCAAACTGAATAATCATTTATGTCAAGTGATCTCATAATCATTGGGGTACTCAATGAATGTGATTTATCCATATAAAATTGCATCAAAACTTTTTAGTGTATGTGAACTGTTAGACAAATATTTCATTTGTCAAATTATCAATTTGTAGGTCAAGACAAAATTTTGTCTTACCAAGACCTTTTCATAAAAATACAAGGACAATTAGGGTCATTCTTTTGTACCTTTTTTCTTCCTTGACTATTTCAATCCATATAAGGATTCTTGAAGCTTTATCAAAAAAGTTTCTTTCAAACTCTTATATGCTTCAGACACCTCGATTGTTTCAAGGATTTTCATATAACCTTCACTGTCTAGCTAGACATTACAATTATTCATTACATGCATTCAAGTTTTTCATATGTTGCCAGATCAAAACAAACCTCATTGCATCCACCAAAGGAGAAAACATCTCCAATAATGTCATGATTTTTGCGATAAATCTTTATGCCCCAAGGCACAAACCGTACTTGATATCTTACGGTTATACTATCGCATAATAATTTATTTGTACCCCACTGACATTATACCTTGATTTATGGACTACCAATTCAAAATGTCACTTTTCTAAGTAAAACAAAATATACTTGAATTGTACATTTTACTTGGTCAACCATTTATCTGTCCACACTATATGACAGATTTGAATTCAAGATCCTCGTCACAATTTATATCATTGAGCGCTACCTCATATCAAAGATACCATCGACGGTTATTTGATATCGATTCCAACAAGACATAACTTATCGAGATCTCTTTATTTTTCATTATTTCAGGTACTTGAACCTTTTTCATGATTTTATGAAGTGTTATGTCAATGTACTCTTTTATAGCACTTGCCTCATTATCATGATCATATTGATCATTTGCTCCTTCCTTCTTCAAGGAATTTTACATTTGGAATCGATTGGTCTATTACGCTTCCGGCGTATCATAGACTTTGTCCTTCAAGGACTTCACATTGGAGCATTTGCAGCTGAATTATATCATAGGGTCAGTGCATTCATCTGGCAACTGATTTGCAACATTATGCAACTGAATTATCCCTTGAACTTTAAGTTCACATATTTATTTAACGAGGATCTAGATAATTCATAATTAACCTCACACATAATTTTCAGTTGTCAATCATTTCTCCCCTAATGTTAGAAAATCTAACATTCATTCCAACCTTATTTGGAAGTTCATCTTTGTGCGTGGTGGAGCAATTAAAATCATAGCCGTACATTCAACATTTTAGATGAAAATTATATGGTTCCTGACCCTGCCTGAACCAATTTTAATGGGAAAACCTTGTTGGTTTGATGCATACATGTGTTGCTACATGTTAAATAAAATTATCTCATACCAAATCATATTTGGGAGTTTTGTTCTCATAACCATGATTTAGCTATAATTGGAGGCATACAATTTCTGCTAAATCAACCAGCATTATCAATATAATTTCATAGTTTGAAACTGTCCTCTTAATTTTAACAATTCGAGCAAACAATCTTACAAAAACCAATTTGTAAGTTGACAGCAAAATACATGTGACCATCGCATAGATGCATCAATCATATAGTTGCAAATGATCCACATGACAGGTGAACGAGCTCATATTCACCCTTTTATATGTTCCAAAATTTTTTAGGGGATTACAGTCCCAACCTTAGCTGGTATAATGATCATTTTATCAAGAGAACAAGCAACACAAGAGAATTTTTGAAGAATCTTTATTTCTTCATCATATATTTCACCTGAATTCTCAATTACGTTTGCATCACATTTATTCAGAATGGTCAACCAGTCATGCTAACTGATCTTTATTTTAGTACACTTATAATTTACTTTCGCATGTGATTTCATCAACATGCCCACGTTTGTGTGCGACAAACAAGAGGAAACAATGGGTAACCTTTAAAAGAAATATTTATAACTCATTCGGTTGTAGTGATTTATAGTCTCGATATTTATTTTTAATTCATCCGAAATTTAAATATATTTCTTTTGAGACTTACTACAACCCCATTATTATTCCTCTGATAATAACACAACTCGTTAGAGATTGCTATTAATTTTGTGTACTATCACATATTGCATGACACAATCTCTATTGTGAGCATCTCATTCAAGGAGAAATTATATCATTATTGTCATGGTCAAAACATTACGAGCAAGACATGTTTCTAGCTTTACTTTTGTTGTACCATAGGTACACAACCAATGACAAATTTGTATTGCCACACAATAATTACCACAACCCTTATAGGCAAGAACTATTTCTTTCTTTTTCCCTTTCGGTTGTTCACAATAAACATACCATAATGACGTATAAACGTACAATATGATTAGCCATTTCTGCCAAATAAAGTTTATTTCCTCTCAAACCTCCCGTAGAGGTGAGTTTTGACATTTATCATTTTTTCTTAAACCTCCTACAGGAGAGTTATGGCATATATCATTTTTTGTCAAACCTTCCATAGAGGTGAGTTGTGTCATATATCCAACTCATAATGATTTTATCACATATGGATCAATTCTCTTATAGCATGGTCGAGCATTCACGATACTCATCACAAGTCACATTCTCTTCAAGAAATTGACTAATCATTTATATGTACTTCATAAATTTGCATTATAAGCACATTGTCATGGCTTTAAAATTCATCATATTTCCATGATACACTTCAACATCACTTTGAAAGATCAAGTGTACCATCACTTTATCTTCTTGTCTTTTGATGGAGGATTTATAAATTATTGGGTCGACAACATTCACAAGTCCAATGTCCTTTCATACCATTTTGATAATGAAAAGTGCCTTCACATTTCGAAGGACTATTTGGAAAACCCATAGTGTTCTTCCTTTTATAATTACCACAATAATGACTATTATAATTACGTCCCTTCATGCTCTTTTTCATATTGTTAATTATTTGTCATCTTTCAGACTAACTATTTACTGCTACCACATTCATATGATAGAACGGAGCAAATGAACATGCGATTTTAAAATTATCATATATTGCTACCACATTCTTTTCAAGGAATGGAGCAAATTCAATAGGACGAATTTCAAGACTTTTCATCAAAGCCTTAGTCATCATTATATCATCACTTTGGTGCATTGACTCAAACTCAATGTCTTATCCATATAAGGCGTGTTATGCCATAAATCTATGGGTCTTGAACCCAATCACGGTGCATCAAAACTCAAATTGATGTCTTACCCTTTTGGTGCGATAGAACTTGAATTGTTCATCTTATCCTCAAATATTTTTATTATGGTACATCCGGACTTTAACCTGATGTCTTACCCTTTTGGTGCGATGAAACTTGAATCCATCATCTTACCCTTAACCAACGGTATAATAAATCGAAGTACAACATGACTCACCCTTTGAGTCTTTCAAAACAATCAAAATAACATTCAAATTCATGCTATTAAAATTTATACCTTCTTCTATTTAAGAAATTTTGTATAGCATGTCATATTCAACCAATAGTAGTATATGTCTTCGGTTCCTGATAATGAAAACTGCCTTCAAATTTCGAAGGACTATTTGGAAAACCCATAGTGTTCTTTCTTTTATAATTACCACAATGATGACTATTATAATTCCGTCCCTTCATGCCCTTTTTCATATCGTTAATCATTTGTCATCTTTCAGACTAATTATTTACTGCTACCACATTTATACGATAGAATGGAGCAAGTCAGCATCGGATTTCAAAGTTATCATATGTTTCTATCACATTCTTTTCAAGGAATGGAGCAAGTTCAATATGACAAATTTCAAGGTTTTTCATCAAAACCTTAGTCATCATTATTTAATCACTATGGTGCATTGACTCAAACTCAATGTCTTATCCATACAAGGCGTGCTAGGTCAAATTCTAAAGGACTTGAACCCAATCCTTATCATCATGGTGCATCAAAACTCAGATTTGATGTCTTATCCTCTTGGTGCGATAGAACTTGAATCTGCCGTCTTACCATTAATTTTTTTTATGTCATCCGGACTTTAACCAGATGTCTACCATTTTGGTGCGATGGCTTGACTTCATCGTCTTACCCTTAACCAACAATATAATAGACCGCAGTACAACATGACTCACCCTTTGAGTCTTTCAAAATAATCAAAATAATATTCAAACTCATGCTATTAAAAATTTATACCTTCTTCCATTTAAGAAGTTTTGTATAGCATGTCATATTCAACCAATAGTTGTATATACCTTTGGTTCCTCATAATTGTTAGTGATTGAATACTATTGTATTCTAAATCATAAAAATATTTTAGAATATACATACCTAATTTTATGAATATAATACCTTGATTCTCATAACGAGACCAACCAAAACATGAGTTAAAGAAAAACTAAAACTCAATCTTAATTGGTTAGAGACTCGTGCTGATAACGTGTTATAAAATCAAGCTCATAAGAATATAATCATAAAGAGAAAAAGACAAGAGAACTAGATAGAAGAAGAGGAATTTTCTTCTTATTCAAGTGTATATTACAATGGTGAGTGTTATCTCTATTTATAGGTAGAGAAATCAATCAAAAGGTCACCATGTTTAATGTCACATTAGTAGATACATTTCTATCCCAAAAAGATTCATCACCTTGGGAATACATATCCACGATAAGGATAAGTTTATGATAAGCTTAATGGACAATCCACTTAATTCAATGTATTTATAACATAATTTACTTTATTTATATAATAATTTCTAATTTAAATTTAATAACAATTCATCATTTTCTCAAAACGTTTCTTTGAGTTATTAATGAGAAGAGTTATGTAGAAATAAAATGAAAAATATAAATAAGAAGAACAAAAGACAAAATTATAAAAAGACAAGGCTAATAAACTTAAAACAAAGACTTATTGCATAAAAGATATAACATATAAAGAACAAAAAAACAAAAAAAATATAGTTTTAGAGTGACTTCAAAAAATAATGAGGCCTTTTATTGGGTATTCTAAGCCCAAAACCTAAGCCTATCTCAACCTTTTCAAGGTTGAGAAAAGATATAAACCTTTTGCACTCAACGAGAATCGTACCCAAACCTTGGGGCTTAATAATGAACACCCTTGCCAGTGAGCCACACTTCTCTATTAGTTGTTAAGGGGTTAACAGAAGAAGTTAACTTTATATATACGGTGTAATTTTTCGACAAGGGAGTTCACGTAGGTCCGCCCCTGGTTATAACTATCATAGTTCATACTATTATGAGCCTGTTTGGCTCAGCTTAAAAGATGGTCAAACTAACTTAAAAGCTGGTTTTTGACTTATTTAGCTGTTTGACAATACTCAAAATAACTTATTTTAAGTTTAAAAAAAAAATATTTTAAGCCAAAAGTTAAAAGCTGGGTTAGGGGTGCTTTTTTTTTTTTCCAGCTTATAAGCTGTTTTAAGTTGACCACATTTTTACCTTTTTGCCCTTAATATTTTTATACAATCTCCAAATTACCCCCATAACCATAACATCTCTTTCTTATATTTTTCCCTTTTCACGTGTGGATGATAGACAATTACTATTACTAATGAATGAAAATAAAATAAATCTTAAATCTTTCAAGTGATCTATTCAAATTATATATTATTAAAATGTAAAATAAGTTACACATATAACTTAAATAAAAAATTATATTCCTCTTATAAATAATTTGTGATAATAAAGAAATATGTGAATGATAGACAATTATTATTACCTATGAATAAAACTAAAATAAAATCTTAAATCATTCTTTAATCTATTCAAATTATATATCTTTAAAATCTATAATAAGTTTATATTCCTCTTATAAATAATTTGTGATGAGAAAGAAATATGTGAATGATAGCAAAATATAATTATTTATGGCTGTAAAATAAAAATTAATTAATTTTTATTATGTTAACAGCTTTTAAGGGTATTTCAGACATTTTGATTTAAAAATCTGTTTATCAGCACTTATTTGCCAAACACATCAACAACTTTTTTTTTAACTTCAACACTTTTATCCAAACGCATAACTGCTTATTTTAAAAATAAGTTTCAGCACTTTCAAAAGTACTTTTTTAAAGCTACTTTTATTAAGCCCATCCAAACGGGCCCTATATTATTAAAATGTTTAACATCTTCTTAACTACTCGTATATGTTAATATGCTTTTCACTTAGTCGATTGGTTTGAATTCAAGTTGTGATGGGATTAGTTATGATGAGATAAACTATGATAGGATTAGTTATAATGAGATAAGATACATTGATATTATTTATTAAGTGTTTTGTTTGTTGACTGTTGTATTCAAATAATAGGCTTAGCATATATTTTAAGAACAATTTATTTGCTTACAAAAGTATGTATTAAAAAGGTGTAAAAGAATAATTTTTGTCATACTTATTTTATCGTGGGATAAGTTATTTCGGGATTACTATACGAGAATGGATAACTTATAGTGATACTAATTATTAATTGCGGGGATAAGTTATATCGTACTTACCAATCAAACGACAAATTAAGTGGCACTACAATTTCATCCCATAACTATTTTATGTAATTCTTCACATAGGTTTTAGTTTTGTTTTTAGTATCCATTTTCATCTTTGTTCTTCATTAGCACAAATTTGTCCAATTACAACAATAAGTAATACTAACATAGGAGTACTAGATCAAAATCATCTTTCATTGTCCTTCAATTGACTCATAATCTCAAGAGACTTACTTAGTCCCTTGACAAAATCATGTATCTAACAAGACTTAAACTCATTCGCAAAAATAACAATTTTCCACCAAAGAACATAAATAAAGAGGAAAAAAATGAAAATGTATCCATCAAATTACAAAATGCATCTTCTTGTATTGGAGGAATTGCTCTCCTTGTGCCTCCATCAGTTCTGTCAAAGCACAAAAAGTCAACGTCACGATAAAAAAGGACTAGACAAAGTTTGGGTGTGCACTGAATAAAACGTGTCAAGTTTAGGGCGATTCCGCCCTTTAAAATTGAGTTATGGATCAAGTTGAATACTCACTTGAGGTGGATCTTCTGTTTTTTGAGGTGCTTCTTCTGTTTTTTTAGGAGGTTCTGCTGATTTCGGTTCATCAGCTTTCGAATTCTCTTCAGCTGCACAAACAGTAATGTTCAATATAGTTATCTAAACAAGGCGGAGTCAATATTTGAAGCTACAATGTGCTATCCACAAAGGCGGAGCCAGGATTTAAAGTTTATGGGTTCGGGATTCCAGCTCTTGATAATCAGGACTAAATCCTGAAACAAACATTTAAATGATTTTTACCTCCGTCTTCGGGCAAATCAGAGGTCCATAGTGTGAGATTGTCTCTCAACAGCTGCATGATTAAGGTACTGTCTTTGTATGATTCTTCACTCAAAGTGTCCAACTCTGCTATTGCCTCGTCGAAAGCTTGTTTAGCCAAGTGACAAGCCCTGCATTTTGGAAATTGTTAATCTACAACGTAACATCATCCAGAGGACAAGAAATATACATAGTCTGCAGGTATTAATTCATCTGTCTTGAACTTTACCTTTCGGGGGAATTCATGATCTCATAGTAGAACACAGAGTAGTTCAAAGCAAGACCGAGCCTGATCGGATGTGTTGAAGGGAGATCAGAGTTTGCAGTGGCAGTAGCAGCCTGAAGAAAACATATCAAGAGAACTTTCAAATGTGCGCACTTTAAGTTATATACGCTGACAGTGTAAAGATATTTGTAAGATAACTTGCCTCGTAGCCTTTCAATGATAGTTCAGAAGCCTCTTTCTTTTCCTGATCAGTCTTGAACTCAGCAAGGTAACGAAAATAATCGCCTTTCCTGAACCAGACAAACAAAAAAATAAGTCATATACGTATGGATTGTAATGCAAGAATTGTAATAAACACAGGCCGGAGGTGCCTGGCCTCATTCCTCCACATGAAAGAGAGTCGAAAAAGCTGTTAAACTCTGCCCTTCTTTGGATATCAGGTCAGAACTTCGGGTAGAATGGGCAAAACTCCGGACCTTTAGGAATGAGGGGTACCAAACTCTGCAACTAATGAGAAGGCCCAACGGAGTAAAGGGAGCTAAGGAAGTGTGTACGTTGTCACACTCCCTACACCTCCCAAAGGTTCTTAGAGAACAGGCTGAACACAGCACAGTGATGTGTCACGGACTTAGAGTCTCACTAAAACTCCGTGTGCCCCTACCGAGATGCAAAATTTGACTGGCAAAGTGTAGGGACAGGACAGATGACTCTAAAAGTCATGAAGAACCTCAGAACAGGATCACAAGCTTGTTATGGACCATTTTGATTAACAAAAACAGGTAGAAAGGGTTGTTGTTGTTATGCATTTGACTTACATTTTGTAATAAAAGACGGTAGCTTCACCGGTGCCAGATGATGGAATGAGATGTTTGTCTATGATTTCAAGAATATCATGGCAAATCTTGGAGAGCTCCTCTTCTACTTTCTGCCTGTATCCCTTAATCAGCTTGACATTGTTCTCGTTCCCTTTCGACTCTTCCTTCTGCTCGATGGAAGACATGATACGCCACGAAGCCCTTCGAGCTCCAATTACATTCTTGTAACCAACAGAAAGCAAGTTCCTTTCCTCCACTGTCAGTTCAGCATCCAGTTTTGCAACTTTCTTCATACTCTCAACCATTTCTGAGAAATAATAAATGGTAATATGAAGTTATCAAACACTATAATGGTGCAATGCGAAGACATTAACTACATCTCACTCCCCATTAATGAGATGAGATGAATGTGAAATCACGGTTATCACTCAATCAACAATTATTATCTCATAAACTTGCCTTTCTTGTTGATGAACTTTCTTCAATAAAGAAAGTTAATTTATGGTAATAACTATTAGTTGAGGAAGCTAAGAAATCAACTCGGCTTATTACATTCTCACAAGAAGTGAAATAGGTATAAAAATATAATGATAATATAAAAATTCTTTACACGATGCATAATATCAAACTTAACCAAGCAACTTACATGCCTTTAACCCCAATAAAAGAACCAAGCCAACTTACTTGACACTTTGCCTCTAAATTGCTCGGATCTAGAGGTCAGATGTTTCATGATTTAAATTTTTTATGATTTGGAGTATCGATCTAGTTGCAGGATTTGCCGAAAAAGAATTCAAATATCTAAACTAAAGTTGTATGTCTAAATTAAGATACATTATGTGAAAAATTTATGGGGGAAAATGCACATGTAACCCCAACCTATGCCCGAAATCCAGAGACATGCTTATACTTACTAAGGTACTATCATCCCGCACTTATTTTACAAATAATTTTATACCTATTTTGACCTATGTGACACTATCATTGAAAAAATTGTTAACATACGTTGTACCCAGAAGATATGCCACGTAGGTAGAAAGTTATTTATAAAATAAATTCGGGGACCTTATTATAATATAAGTGTATCTTTGAGATTTGAAGCATTTCGAGGAAAAAATATTGATCAAGAGGAGAATACTGATATAAGAAAAAGGGATTGGATTTGACACACTTGAAACTCATCAGTATGGAAACAATATCTTCTCTCTCAAGAACAAGTACAAATTCTTCAAAAAATTGATCACACACTATTCTAGCACAAGTAGAACTACAATGTAAGGGAGAAAAAGGATGTATCAAAAGAAAATAAAAAGGAGAAACTTTATACATAGTAATATGTAGATGATTTTATTCATGTTATTCCCTCCGTCTCAATCTATATTATTGTCACGGAGTTAAAGAAAACAAAAAAATTAATAATTGAAACTTGTGATCTAAAACAAACAGAGGAAAAAGAATTACCATCATAACGTTCAGCTTGTTCCGCGAGCTTGGCTGTGTAAACATGAGTTTCTCTTTCCTTTTCCTTTGACATTTTTCTTTAATAATTAGGGTAAACAATATAGTGTTCTTCTTGTGCAAATTACAAGCCAAAAGGATATTGATGTGAATTAAGAAAGTGATTAGAGTACTAATTATACGTATTATTTCAAGAGAGAAAATGGATAATAAGGAGGGCATTGACAGTTACAACATGGAGAAAGTTGTGGGAAAAAGACTCATATCTACCATTCCATTAATTATTACTACAATTGGTAAACCGCCAATTGAGGTTAAACTTAACTAATTTTCTTTCCAACATATTTACATAATTGTCCCCTTTGTACGTGTTATATGAAAGATTAAAAATAATAATAATTGAACACTCATCTCAAACAACAATCATAACAATAATATATTCAGTGTAATTTCATAAGTATAGTCCGAAAAAGATAACTAGATGAGGTGTACATTGTAACACTTCGAGAATTTCCAAGCTAAGGCCCGAACCGTTGTGTGTAAGGTTGTACCGGCTTATTCTTAAATTTCTCTTAGGTGTAAAGGTCAATATTTTTTGGTGTGGGATGAATTTGGAAATGAATTAAGCTCACAAGAATCCCAGCACAAAGTTAAGTTTAAAGTTTACTAACCGATTAAGTTTTGACATAAGATTTCACGTAGGTAAACTTCAAATAATCATATCTTTCGACACATAATAAATTATGTGTCACATGACCTATCACATTGAAGGTGTATGAGTCCTCTTTTTAACTCAACTAATTAAAATTGCCTTATTTCGAGTTCAAAGACTACTACATCAAAGTTTTCTAAGTCTGTGAACTACAAAACCCTTCTATGAGTCAGTAATTCAATCCACGATCCATACTGTTAAGTCGTGAATACATTTCAGAGAGTCTAATTTTGGACTTTGATTCATAAGAATCCATCTTCGAGTCTTAAAACCTTCTACAAGCCACAGTGTGGACCTATAGAATAAGTTTTCGGGCCTTAATATTCAATATATAAATTCAACAGATTGGATCTACGGGCCGTGGAAACTTCTACGGGGGGTCGTTTTGACCCGTAAAATGAAATTTTGAGACTTAAAATTTAATATAAATTATATGGATTGGTTTTACTATTCGTGAAAACTTCTACGGGTTGTCATTTAGATCCGTACAATGAAATTTTGAGCCTTAAAATTTAGTATGAAATCCACATTTGGGATCTATGATCCGTATAGACAACCAAAAATCGTAGATGACCTCATGAAAGGTTTTCATCAACTTTTGGAGGGTAATTTAGTCTTTTCTCACCCATTTTAAGTTGTTTCTTCAGCAAACCAAAACATTTTTACACCTAATTAAGGTTCTAAATAGTATTAGTTGACCCTAATACTCTCACTAAAACTTCCAAATCTTAGCAAGGATCCAAGAGGAGAAAAATACAGTTTTCAATCGTACTTCCAGTTTCACCAAGAAGTTTGTTCTTCCAAGTATGTAAGATTATCATAGTGATAGACTAAATTCGTCTCCACGCCCTACATCTATCTAAATTCAGTCTAAGAGTAGTCTAGAGTTTTATCCAAGATTTTGAGTAAATATGAGATGATTAGTATAGTTGAAATCTGATTTCTTGATTTCTGAGTGTTGAGTCTTTGTATTTTTATTGAGATCCTTGAATTGATTGGTTCATGTATATATTACACCATCAACACTATTTTGAGTTATAATTTTGGAGATTCTTTTAAAGCAAATATTTTTGTCTTAAATTGATCTTGTGAGAAAGCAAAGATGATTTTGAGAAAGGGTTTTAAATATGATTTGAGTAAGAGTATAAGGGAACTAAGTATTCCCAAATAATTTTTTACATTGAGAAAAGAAAATTTTTGATTTCAAAATAGTTAATGAGTTCATTGCTATTTCATAGCAGTTACCACTTTTAATAGGATATTTTGAGCAATTACCTCAAATTGAGAAAGAGCAAGCTTTGTACATTTAAGCATGAATATATATTTATTGGGAGTAGTGTTGTACACCGATATGGGTGTAAGTTCAGACAACTCACATTTCTCATAAACCTTGTAGCCATTAGCCAACATGCGTAAAGGATCATTATTTTTAGATAACTCATTATTTTCGAGAGAGCTTTAGTGAATCCACTTAGATGAAATGTTCTATATCCCGCCAAGGTACAGGACAATTTTGGATGTGTGGAAGAGACATTGTATCATCAGGTTACTCATAGTGATTATTTTCGATTAGCAAATCTCCCAAATAGATTTAAATGTATATTTTAGCATAACACTTAATATGTTGAGTTCATACATGATTAAGTATTTTGTAAAGTTTAAATAATTTCACTCCTTTATTTCTTTACATTCAGTTGAGTATGTATTCATATCAATTGCAGTCCTTTCATTATGTCATTTCGCTTTAACTATATTACATATTCGTACATTCAATGTATAGATGTCATTCAACCTGCATCTTTTTGTAATACAACTGCATGTGTTTAAGATCATGAATATGCGCATCGTTAAGATCACTTTGCACTTCCTATTTTTGTGGCTCCTCCTTGCATTCCAAAAAGTCCCCTTTTTCATTTCAATATTTACTTTAGGACATCAAGGATCTTGTCCTAACGTCCATGTTGAACTTAGAGGTGTAACGACCTGTAAGGTCGTTTTTGTAATTTTTATAAAATGACCATTTTACCCCTCCCAATAGTTGCCTCGAGTGATTAATGATCAATAGATGAAGTTGATTTTAAGAATTTTGAACTTTTTGATAAATACGATTATTTAATTGATAGATATTAATTAAATAATTTATTTATTTAGTTGTTGATTAATAGGTCAAGTCCATAATTCATTTAGTGACCCACGTAAAATACATTAAGAACCTAAACTGAGACAGAACCGTATAGTTAGTGCAGCACCATGTCACGAAGTAAAAAGAGGATGTTGTGCAGAATTTGAGATAATACGAGAAAATATATAAACGCGAAAAACAAGACAACAGATTTACGTGGTTCACCAATAAATTGGCTACGTCCACGGGAAGAGAGAGAGCAGTTTTATTATGGAGAGGCAAAAACAGAATTGCAAAAATAGGGTTTGCCATAGCGTCTATATATATATAGTGCTAACCCCCGTCCTTTCTGTTTGTAACGGGTCCGATTCAAGACATTCAACAGAGGACGAAAAGTGAATCCTGTTCCTTCAGGTAAGAAATGTAACTAAAATTTTGTGATAATTTTATACATATTGCAAGTGAAAGAATTAAAAATCAAATAGTCCAATTGGTGAACAAACTTTTCCCACTAATAATCATGTGTATGACGTTAATTCTGATGGGAGGAAACGTATTGAATATTTAAATTATGTATTTCACTGGAATTTGGTCTTTAGAGGATAAGTTTGAGTGGAAAATATTTTGACATATTGATAGCTAATAATTTGTAAGTTTTAGATAGCAAAAAAATTATGTTAAATTATAGTGAGTATCTACGAGTGTAGTGAGTTGATATTTAAGTTTTTCCAAAATTGGTGTTTTAAATTTATGTATAAATATTGTTTTATGGGTTACTGCTAACAAGAACTGGGACTACGTCTTTAGGTAAATTATGACTAGTGATCAGGGGATGTGATTATTGAATAGATGCACTGATAATATTCTTTCTAAAATTAGTCCACGAGCACATATTAGTTACGGTTTAGTGTTGATTTTGTAAGTTTGTTTGATTTCGAATATTTTGTAATTATTACATTATAATTCAAGTTTTGATATATTGAGATAGGTAATTAAATATCGGATGAATTATATTATATGAAAGCTTTTAAGGTTGTAGTCTTAACCTTAGGCTTGAATTGAGAACTGTGAGAGTTGAAGTATTAATTGACATCAAAATTAGGAACGTGACATAGATTGGAGTGAGTTTATGGGTATAGGCATAATAATATGGGGTTTGTTAGTTTTGAAATCTTATTATGGTCATTTGTTTGAATAGATTGCTTTGAGTTGGAAGTTCAACAAAAAGGGAAGGCTCAACTATCGGAGTAAATTCTTGATTGATTGAGGAAAGTGGATTCTCTTGCTAAGTGTATGAAATGCGTGTATTTCCTTGTGGTATATGTTTGGGAGTAATGAGATTTGGCTATGGGTTGACTTGTCCACGTTGATTAATTCTAATGATAAAAAGGGGTAATAAAAGAGAATGTGATTATTTGTTTGTATGTGATATGTTGAGAATGGTAAGAGTACCGGTGTTATAATGGAAAAGTTTATTACTATAGAATGTGGATTGTAATCCAAGAATGCCAAAGCATATGTGCATTAGTTGATATATTATTAATTTGATTTATTATGTGTGATTGTGTTCTTTACTGAACCCGTAAAATTGTGATAATTGAGGTGATTATATGTCATAGAAACATTTGATTTATTGAGATGTTGCATCATCTCCTTTACTTGATGTCATATTATGTACAAGCATTGACATGAGATTGAGTATGAGTAAAGGTCTAACACGTGGAGATCGTTCTTGTTGAGATCGAATTATGATTATTTGGGCACGTGGAGATCGTCCTTGCGATAGAAAGTTATGATTATGATTGGGCACGTGGATATCGTCCGTGCGGAATTTATTTAATTTATGATAGTGCGTTGAGATCGTCCGCACAAACACATGGAGATCGTCCATGTAGGTATATGGACCTCGCGAGTCCCCCATGGATCATGAACTCTCGATGTGTTTCCGAGGAGTATCATGTATATACGACTGAGAGAGAGATTGGTATTCTGAGGCATATCACTTCATGGTGTCATATTGCATTGCATCTATGACATTCTTCATTCTTGATGATTATGTGTTTTATTGATTGTTGGAAAGTACTTGATATTTGATTACCTCTATTTGACGAACTTGATCTTGTGTGTTGCTGATATTGTGAGTTCCTTTTGTGAAAGTTTGTGATTTTTAAATATGAGTTGTAGTTAACGATGTGTAATTTGTTAAAATGATTTTGAAGAGTTGGATGCCATGAAAGTTGTGAACTGTTAGGTTGGATTTATTTTATGCAGGTTGTAGTTGTGGAGGTTCGGTTGGTGTGTAAGGAATATCCGTATTTTATTCTCTTAACATGTTTTTAGAAGTTTACTTGCTGGGTACCGTATGATTTGGTACTCACCCCTTGCTACTATAATTTTTTTATAGGTTACTCGCCCAAACTTTGTGATACTTATCTTCTCCTTGTCTGAGGCTTCTTGGAGATTTGTGAGCTAGCTGTTTGTTGTCTCAGAGGACTTTCTTTCTCCTTAGTATGACCTTGTTCTATTCTAGAAACAAGTTCATTTGAGACTAGCGTTTCTTTTGAATCAATTGTAATACTTTAAAGGCTTGTACACGTGACAACCAGATTTCAAATCGAAAGGAAAAAATTACACACAGCAGGAGTTTGGGGGTGTTTTGAATTATTTCTGAAATATTTCGCATTTTATTGTAATGGTTGAGTTTTAGGCTGACTTGTCTTGGTGGGATAAGACGAGTGCCATCGCGTCCATTTTTTTAGGTCGTGACAACATGGTATCAGAGCCTCAGGTACATAGGTCTCACGTGTATACAAGTCGAGTCTAAGTAGAGTCAAGGATCGGTATAGAGACGTCTTTACTTATCTTCGAGAGGCTATAATGACTTTTAGAAAAAGTCTTCACTTCTTGAATCTTTATCGTGCGTACTTAGTTCCGTTTTGATTTTATCGCTTTACTTAATTCTACTCGCACTATGTATTATATGATGACTCGTGCGTAGTTCCTCATGTGGGTAAGTTGTGTCGTGTATGATTGGGATGTTAGAGCTGGTACTAAGGTTAGGTGATATACTTATGGAAAATATGTTTGGTTAGAGTTAGAATGTTTAAAAATTTAAAGGGGTTGTGTAATGTTAGTTACCCTAGTAAAGTGAATAGTACTTATGTCAGTTGTGTTGTGTGTTATATACAGTACATGAAATGGTTTAACCATTGGAAGTGGAATGATTAAATGGATGTCTAGATAATGGAGTTGTAACTTTGGAAACTACAATTAGTAAAGTTATCATAATATGGATGAATTGCTTAGAAAATGATTCACCAATTATGGTTAGAATTTCTACTATAATAGTATCGATACTTACTTGGTTCGAGTTATGAAGTGTGTTACTTTTTATATTGACCTGACCTATGAAAGAATACATATAGCTTGGACTAGATCCGAAACTAATTTGATAATATTTTACAACTATTTGATGGATAGAAATGTGTGATCTAATTGGATATGATCTTCTCGGTAGATATGATGTGTTCTGGTGGTGGATGTAACGGACTTTCACGATGGGATACTAGTGGAATATAAAAAAATGGATATGTTGATTGTTAAGCCTGAATACTAACTACATAACGAGTTATCATTTGTATCACATTCTTGTATAATAAGGTTCAATGTCACATTGATATTTGAGAAACCAACTTGCTTGTTACTAAAGACGAATGAGCTAGAAGAAAATTTTTAGTGGTGGATCGTTGATACGATATCAATGTGTAAAGTTGAGAGGTGTATCTCTAAGGTTCTAAATAAGGACCGATGTTTTCATTTTAATGTCCAAGGGAATGAATATATATTAGGATGACAAGCTTATAGGTAAAGAAAGTCTGAATGAATATATTTGTGTAAAGGTAACTGAAAATTGTAGCAAAAAAATGTATATAACAGTGGGTTAGTCCTATTTATTTGATTAGTAATAATTGGTTTTTAGGTGTCATATTGATGAAAAGGTTGAATTCGAGATTATAACATTGTCTAATGAGCATAACGATAATAAGAATTCATGATGAAATTATGATTGAGATGCAACTATATAATGAGGATTATTGGCTAAATATATTTTTTATGGTATACTTCTTTATAGTCATCATAGCCATAGTTTGTCATAATTACCACTCACAACTAACATTAATGATTAATAACATGAGTTGATCGACTTCGAGTTTGTATAATTAATCACGTTTGTATAATTCACCACATTTATGTAATTCACCATATTTGTATAATTCAAAACTAACAATTCTTCGTTGATTTATATTTGTATACGATGAGGTTGTATTTCTATATGGCAATGATTTCCTTAGATTTTTCAGCTTTGTGACCATATACATTTAATCTCTTGGTGCATAACTTCTTTAAGTTTATATAAACGTGTAGTTTTTGCAATTGTATAATATAATTTATATAATGTAATTTGTATAATATATTTTGTATAATTGTTTTAAGTTCATATGTTTATGTTTGTATCAATTCGTTATTTCAAGTTTTATCATATTTTTATAATTTCAGACTTTATATTACTCAGTTATACAAAAACATTCGAATTGTATAAACGTACCTGCAAATTATACAAATGAGATACGAATTATACAAATAATTTCCTTGTTCCGCTCGCTTCTCTCCTCTCTCTCCCAATTTCGCTCGCCAGATATACAAATAGATATGTATAATATACAATTATTTAACTATTATACATATATAATTCACCTCTTTCCCACTCTCTACCCTCTCTCGCTCTTATCTCTCCTCCCTCTCCTAACTCGCTTGTCACTCTTCTATATATAACATGTAACTGCGAATCATAACTAGAAAATTGTTGCTATGAAGCGTAGCTAGACTATTTTTGAGTGGCTATATACGAAAATTTCCTAAAAAATCACACAACTAAGCTAATATATAGTAGTTAATTATGCATCGTAACTAATGTTTAATTTAAGGGATAAATTTCAGAGACCTCCCTCTAGGTTTCACTCTATAAAACTAATCTCCCATGTGGTTTACGATATTACGTCTACCTCTCTTACTTTCATTTATTTTTAACCATTCTTTAAATTTATTTAAAAGTAAATATAGATTAATTTTGATTCGACAATTTTACCCACTTTTTATATTAATTTTTTCATATTAATAAATATTTAATAAAAACAACTTATTTAACAAATATTTTAAAAATAAATCAGCACAAATACGTGGCTTTTCATGAAACAAAGATCAAAGTCTTCATTCGAGCTGACCCGTCATTTTCACCAAATATGAAAAATTCGATAAGAACGATTAGATTTTGTTCTAGTTAAACATTTTCACGAGCGAAGAAAATATATGATCCAACGAATAGAGATAAATCGTTGAAAATTATATCTAAACTTGCATATATAAGGATAAAATTGTCAAATCTAAATTAATTTATATTTATTTTAAATAGATTTAAAGAATGATTACAAAAACATTAAAATTAGAGAGATAAACCTAATATCGTAAACTAGAGTTGGTGAGTGTTATATATCCCATAATTTAATTATAAATAATGGTTATAGGTAAAGAAAAGTGGTCATGATTGGGGTCCAACATTTTAAGATTTGTATTACAAACGTGTAAATCTTCTCCTCCTTGTATACAAATTAAAACACACACTATCGTCACACCCACTAATCTATCACCAAAAATCTTTCAATAAAATCAAAACTTGAAATTTTGAAATTTCAAATTCTCCCTCCTTATGATGTATATACCCTATCAAGGTAACTCCTCAGTTATTTCTTTGTAATTTTCATCCTTTTTTTATTTGTGTTCTTTTCTTCAGTTTTTTTCACATCATTTCATATTTTCAGTCATAATCTTGAATTCTTTCGATAACATCATTATACACATTCAAAATTCAAATCATAGATGCACAATCTTCATCGAAGATGATTACTAGAGATATAAATTTGCATGCAACAAAATCTAATATTTCTCCATCCCTTTTCTCGAGTCTAACTCAAGATTTCAACTTAATTGTAGTATACATCGTATCTCCTAGTCGTATATGTTCAACATTTTTATGAATATTTTTGTATATACTCTATTTGTGAATGCTTTTATATACTTTGATTTGTATATCCTTTTATTTTTTTAATCCGAGAGTTTTTGTATATATTTGATTTGTATATCTGTGTCTATGTATCTATAACCAACATATGAAAGTTATAATTTGTTTTGTATTATCAATACATATACATTTATCTCTTATTCATATAATTTCAACATTTGCATATAAATTAAACCAAAAGTAAAATTTAACCCCTAAATCAACAAATTTAAATTTTATATTAATTTGTATCAGTTATACAAATTATACAACATACTCTAACTCCTTACTTATGGCTATGTCATAAGTTGTAAGATGATCCAAACATGTATGTTTTTTGGGAGGTCAAAAATCTTTTTTCTTTTTTCTTTTCAGAAAGTTGCTTATTTTGAAGTAGTGAAACGTCTTGGTGAAGCACAGACAAAGCAACCCGGAAGCGGAATAAATCTTTTCCCCAAATTGTCAAAATAGCCGACAAGGCTCAACACACAATAGAAAATCAGCAGTAACAAGCACAAATAAATAGCAGCGTAATAAGTAAAGAACACACGATATACGTGGAAACCCCAAATCGGGGAGAAAACCACGGGACCGCTCAACAACGGTACCAAAACATTCACTAATCACCAAGAACCAAGTGGGTACAACAAGTTCTCCTCTCTAGTAAACACTAGAGGCAAATACAATCATCAAGGAGCAACCTTGGCACAACAACAAGCTACAAACTTCACCAAAGGTGGAAAAACACACCAAAAACGTAGGTATGAAGATGCTGCCAGAAAACTACCTTCCGGGCGTCAAAACTAGAAACTGACCATTGAATATGAAGAGGAGAATGTCACGAACAACAAACTAAAATTTCAGGACGATCGGACTCCGTTTGACCTTCGATCCGGGCACAAAACCAGCTTGCTGGGCAAAGGCTCGAAAATGAGCTCTCACTTTTTCTTCTTTTTTTTTTTCTGCAGTTGTTCACTGCCAATCTCACCCTATATCTTATCTTCTCATCTTCTTTTCTTTTAATTATCCACATAGGCATAAATGGACTAACCAAAGAAAGACACAACAATTGGGCCAAAAGCATTGAACATAAAGAGCCCAAGAAAGAGAAAATAAAAATATAAAGTGTTGTCCAACAAAAATTGGACTCATCCTCCATGTGGGAGGGATATTTACCAACAAATCTCCCCCTCACTCCTACATGGAGTGCTCAAACAAACCTGTCTTCTCTCGACATAGCACAAGCTTCTCTTTAGGCAAAGTTTTAGTCATCATATCCGAACAATTCTCACTTGTGTGAATCTTGATGAGCTCAAATGACTTGTCTTCTATAGCTTCTCGAATCCAATGATATCTCCTCTTAATGTGTTTGGTTCGAGAGTGGAAAGTGGCATTCTTAGCAAGGTGGATGGCACTCTGAGAATCACAATGAAGAAGATAATTTCCTTGATCCAAACCAAGCTCCTCAAGGAAATTCCTCATCCATAACAACTCCTTGCCTGCCTCAACAGCTGCTATATACTCTGCCTCAGTAGTGGACAAAGCAACACACTTTTGCAATCTTGATTGCCATGAAACTGCAGCTCCTCCAAACGTCATCAAGTACCCCGAGGTGGACTTTGCAGTATCAACATGACCGGACATATCTGAATCTGTAAACCCATCTAACATAGGCTGCCCATTACCAAAACATAAACAAACACTGGAGGTGCCTGTAAGATATCTGAGGATCTATTTTACCGCTGCCCTGTGCTCTTTACCCGGATTCGACATGTAACGTCTAACAACCCCAACAGAATAAGCAATATCCGGCCTCGTACATACCATGGCATACATCAAACTACCCACGGCTGAAGCGTAAGTCACCTTCTTCATCTCTTGCTTATCTTTCTCACTTGTGGGACACTGGTAGATACTCAACTTCATGTGGCCTGCAAGTGGAGAACTCACCGGTTTAGCCTTCCTCATGTTGAATCTGTCAAGCACTTTCTCAATGTACTTCTCCTGTGATAGCCAAAGCTTTTTGTTCTTTCTATCACGAGTGATCCTCATAGATAGAATCTCTCTGGCGGAGCCTAAATCCTTCATTGCAAAGGACTTACTCAATGACTTCTTCAAGCTAGCAATCTTCTTGGTATCCTGACCAACAATCAACATATCATCTACATATAAAAGGAGAATGAGAAAATCACCTTCGGAGTAGTTCTTCACAAAGACGCAATGATCAGAATGTGTTTTGTGGAAGTCGTGATCAATCATAAAAGACTCAAATTTCTTGTACCACTGCCGAGGTGCTTGTTTCAAGCCATACAAACTCTTCTTCAAACAACATACTAAGTTCTCCTTTCCCTTAACCTGAAAGCCTTCAGGTTGCTCCATGTAGATCTCCTCATCAAGGTCACCATGAAGAAATGTTGTTTTCACATCAAGCTGCTCAATCTCCAAGTCCATGCTAGCAGCTAAACCAAGTACAACTTGAATAGAGGACATCTTCACAACTGGAGAAAATATCTCATCAAAATTTATGCCCTTCTTCTGACTGAAACCCTTCACAACCAACCTTGCCTTGTACCTTGGTTGTGAGCTAGTGTCATCACACTTCAATCTGTATACCCACTTGTTCTTGAGTGCTCTTTTGCCCTTGGGCAACTCCATAAGCTCAAATGTGTGGTTCTCATGCAAGGATTTCATCTCATCTTGCATGGCATCGTACCACTTCTCCCGGTGCACATGTGACATAGCCTCATCATAAGTCTCTGGCTCTCCCCCATCAGTCACTAACACATATTCATTATTTGGAAATCTAGTGGAAGGTTTAATCGCTCTGGTGGACTTTCTCAACTGAGGTGGCGGTGAAGGATCTGACTGTGGTTGTGCCTCCTCTGTCTGTACTGGCACATCATCATTATCATCACCATTATGACCATCATCATCAAGGGTATCATTGGCATGATCGTGCATATCTCCCCCATGATCCTGAGGGACAACAACACGCGGAAGAGATGGTGTCGGGTCAACTGTAATGCACGGAGAAGGATTTGCTTTCTTCTTCTCACAATCTTCAATGGTTTGATCTTCAAAGAACACAACATCTCTGCTTCTGACCACTTTCCTATCACGTGGATCCCATAATCTGTACCCAAACTCATCCTCTGAATATCCAAGGAAAATGCACTCCTTGGTCTTCTTATCAAGCTTGGATCTCTCATTTATAGGAACATGAACAAATGCTCTGCAACCAAAGACTCTCAAATGCTTATAGGAGACATATTTCACGGTCCAAACTCTCTGAGGAACATCACCTTCAAGAGGCACTGAAGGAGAATGATTGATCAAGTACACTGCTGTGAACATTGCCTCTGCCCAAAAGGACTTTGGCAGCTTAGCATGAGATAGCATACATCGGATTCTCTCTTCGATGGTTCTGTTCATTCTCTCTGCAACTCCATTAAGCTGAGGTGTCTTCGGAACTGTTTTCTCAAGCTTGATACCCTGACTCTTGCAATAATTCTCAAAAGGACCCCTGTACTCTCCACCATTATCTGATCTGACACACTTGAGTTTCCTGTCGCTTTCTCTTTCAACTCTGACATGAAACTCCTTGAATGCATCAAGTACCTGGTCTTTACTTTTCAAAACAAAAGCCCACAATTTTCTAGAATAATCATCAATAAATGTTACAAAATATTGTGCACCACGGTGAGATTTAGCATCCATAGAACATACATCAGTGTGAACAAGATCTAAGGCATGCTTTCTTCTAAATGGGGGGCGTGAGCGAAATGCAACTCTATGTTGCTTTCCATCTAAACAATCAACACAAGAGTGTAAAGGCATACCTGAAAAATTGGGAAGATAATCTTTCTTGGAAAGAATCTGCAAACCTTTTTCACCCATGTGCCCAAGTCTATTATGCCACAGGTCACTGGAGGCATCACCTGCAACATTGACATCTCCGTTGCATACTCTTGCTTGCATTACATAAAGTGATCTCTGTTTCTTGCCTCGAGCTACAATCAAACTGCCCTTGGAGAGCTTCCATTTTCCATCACAAAATTTGTTGGCATAACCCTGATCATCAAGCAAACCAGCTGAAATCAAACTCAATCTGATATCTGGGACGTGCCTCACATCCCTGAGCACCAACCTGCAACCCGTGGAAGTCTCTAAACAAACAGAACCCGCACCGATGATCTTAGATGAACCATCATTTCCCATCCTCACATAACCAAAATCACCACTAGTGTAGGATAAAAAGTACTCCCTGTGTGAAGTAATATGATAAGAGGCACCAGAATCAATTACCCAGGTGCAATCATCATAAGCTATGTTCAATAATCCATGATCACTGATAATGAACAAATCATCATCACTAAATGCTAAAGCTGTAGTGTTCTTTTTATCTGACTTTTGCTCGGAGTTCTCATTTTTCTCTTTTCTCTCCCTGGACATTTCCTCTTTTTCTTTCTGCAAAATCTCTCGATATGGCCTGGCTTTTGACAGTAATGGCAAGTGAAATCTCTTCTTCTTGAATTGGATCTCCTTTCGACTTGTCTCTATTTTGAGGATTTCTGCTCTTGCTTCTCCCCCTGCTGGATTCTGGAATAACATTTGCTTCAACTTGACTAGAGAAACCTGATTCTTTTCTTCTAGATTCCTCATTAAGAAGACTAGTTGTGACCATATCCATGGTCATCTTGCCATCCGGAGCAGAATTGCTAAGTGAAACTACCAAGGTATCCCAACTGTCGGGCAATGAGGAAAGTAACAACAAAGCTTGAAGTTCATCCTCCAATTTCATCTTCATTCCGGCTAGTTGGTTCACCACACCTTGAAACTCATTCATGTGCACTACAATACTATTACCATCCTTGTATTGTAGTTTAACAAGTCTTCTGATCAAAGATGCTTTTCCCATGGCATTATTCCTCTCGTACATGGTTTCAAGTTTCTTCCACATTTCAAAAGCATTAGTTTCATTAGCAACATGTTGCAACACACTCAACGAAACATATTGTCTGATGGAGGCAACAGCTTTCCGGTTCAAGCTAGTCCAATCTTTCTCAGCAACACCTGTTGGACGATTTTTATACAAAATCGGATCAAGCAAGTCTTTAGAACACAAATAATCCTCTATGCGAATTTTCCATATAGAATAATTCATAGAGTCCAAACTGACCATTCCCTGCACAACTACCTTGTCATCCATCGTTAGCAATACAATAACAACCAACCAAAAAATAACCTGGCTCTGATACCATTTTGTTGGTGAAACACAGACAAAGCAACACAGAAGCGGAATAAATCTTTTCCCCAAATTGTCAAAATAGCCGACAAGGCTCAACACACAATAGAAAATCAGCAGTAACAAGCACAAATAAATAGCAGCATGATAAGTAAAGAACACACGATATACGTGGAAACCCCAAATCGGGGAGAATACCACGGGACCGCTCAACAACGGTACCAAAACTTTCACTAATCACCAAGAACCAAGTGGGTACAACAAGTTCTCCTCTCTAGTAAACACTAGAGGCAAATACAATCATCAAGGAGCAACCTTGGCACAACAACAAGCTACAAACTTCACCAAAGGTGGAAAAACACACCAAAAACGCAGGTATGAAGATGCTGCCAGAAAACTACCTTCCGGGCGTCAAAACTAGAAACCGACCATTGAATATGAAGAGGAGAATGTCACGAACAACAAACTAAAATTTCAGGACGATCGGACTCCGTTTGACCTTCGATCCGGGCACAAAACCAGCTTGCTGGGCAAAGGCTCGAAAATGAGCTCTCACTTTTTCTTCTTTTTTTTTTTTTTTTTTTTTTGCAGTTGTTCACTGTCAATCTCACCCTATATCTTATCTTCTCATCTTCTTTTCTTTTAATTAGCCACATAGGCATAAATGGACTAACCAAAGAAAGACACAACAATTGGGCCAAAAGCATTGAACATAAAGAGCCCAAGAAAGAGAAAATAAAAATATAAAGTGTTGTCCAACAAAAATTGGACTCATCCTCCATGTGGGAGGGATATTTCCCAACAAAACGTTTGGCCAAATTTTTAGGAGAAAATAAATACTGTTGAGGGTACCAATAATTATTTTTTATTAAACTAAAACAAAATAAAATATTATACTGAGTTTATCTCACTACATCTCAAATTTCAAATAGGATTTTGATTCTCTCATTATTAGTGTTACTAGCAATCATATTTACATTATACTGAGTTTTGTATAAGCTTATGTATACAAAGGGACTAAAGGTGTATAAATATACCAGCGCAGGGGTACTTTCGTAATTTTGTATGTCTCCTACGGCAAATCACTAAGATTTTGATACATTTTAATACAAACATGTATATACTGTGAGTGTATTTGGTACGAAGAAAAATAAATGTTTTTCAATTTTCTCATGTTTGGTTGGGATAAAAGTTTTAGAAAATATTTTTCAAATCATAAGGAAAACATTTTGCTAAACTCTCATCCAATTTCAAATTATATTTTTTTGGGAAAAACAACAATTTCAAAAAATATTTTCAATTTTACAATTTTAATTTTTTACCCGATCCCTGACCCCCACCCACCCACCACCGGTCAGCCCCCCTCCCCTCCCCAAAAAATCAATTTTGCTTTTTAACAATATTTTTAACTTCAAATTTTTATTTTTAAATTCCTACCCTCCCCCCATCCGTCCAGCCCCCCCACCCCCAAAAAAATTAATTTTGTTTTTTAAAAATACTATCAACTTCAATTTTTATTTTTTCACTCCTACCCCACCCACTACCCCCCTCCCCACCCCCACATCACCACCCAAAAAAAATTATTTTTGAAAAATATTTTCAATTTCATAAACTATTTTCTACTCTAGTAAAAATAAAATATGTCTCACAAAAACATTTTTCATTTATAAATCAATCACAAAATCATTTTCGAAAAATATTTTTTACGCACCAACCAAACATGAGAAAATAAATCCAAAATCTATTTATTTTCCAGAAAAACATTTTCTAGGAAAACATTTTCCATGAAAAACATTTTCCTTCATACCAAACACACCATATGTCTCTGTGTATGTATAACACATGTTTCTTACTCCGTTAATTAATTCTTCTCGATTTCAATGTTGGCTCCAAAGGTTCATCGTCGAAGTTAAATGCTTAATTTAGCTGAGATTTCCACTGAAAAATGCTATAGGAATAGATTTTCATTTAAACTTCGACATTTCAAGTACGCTAATTAGTTAACATATTTAAATATCGACTATTTTATTACGAGAATCAACATCATGTAAATATGTTGCAAAAAACTTTTCAACTCCAACAATTACATGAAATGGAGATATGTATCTATATTTCCAAGCACAACTTGACAATGTCATGACTTACCAACATTTTTTTGGTATGCGCACTAGCAAAATATATTTTGTACGATTAATCAACTTGTTACGATCGATATAGAGTACGATTAGTTGGACATAAATCAAATCAAACATATAGACATACTTTTCTTTTTGGTAATTGTATGATCTTTATTTTTTTCTTTCCTCACAATTTCATACCGATGTAATTATTACAAACTCTTGGACATAGGAAATGATGAGTTCAAAATTGTACAAACATTATCAATAGTTTTGGTAAGTATAAATTGATTCATCATGATATAAAAGAAAAATAACGTACATACAAAAATGAAAGACAAACTACGATAGCTTCTCATTAGGAGTTGGAGACAATTGAAGATGCATCAAATTAGGAAGAACTCAATAAAGATCACAAGTCGAGATCAAATGAGGGATATTTCAGAGAAGATAGAAAAAAGATTAATTATAAGAGTTATATACATAAAAATCTTTTTGTAACTATTTATCTATTTCACATATTCACACGAACAATATCATGTTTTGCTCATGTTAATATATGTTCTTGATCAAATATAGTTGAGTATTTTACTAAGAAAAAATTGCTTCAAAAATTATGTTGGGCCCTTGCTTAGCATATGTCATTACCTCTAGTATGATATATAAACTTAAAGATTTTGTATATAGTTTGAAAGATGAGTGTACTCCTATACTTCTCCCACACATTAGAAAGCAATGTCCGATATATAAGTAGCTAGTATACATAATATTGATTGTTATTATATATAAGTAGCTAGTATGCTGTAATTAAATTTTCCACTCGAGCATAGGATGAATATTGTCGAATAATGACAATATAGAGTTTTATGAATAATTTATCTCTACAAAAATTATTAGTATAGTTAATAATCTTATTTAAAAATATCTTATTTTAAATATGAATTTAAATAAAATCACTTTATTATTTTAAGTATATTTTTTCAATTTTCCTAATATCTTTTCAAAAGAGACTACAACCAACCTATGTTGGTGCAATTAAAATTCATAAAAGTATCTTGTGTTTCTAATGAGAGGTATGGGTGGTGATATTTTGTCTAAATAGATGTGAGTTATACAATTTCTCAATTCTAATACACTGGAAAAAAAAGAATTAGCTTTTATTATTATAAAGATAAACTAGATGATTAAACTATATCTTTTTTCTTGTTAAATGTTGTTTATTTAGCGAAAATTTTGTTTCTATTTCATTCTAGAAAGTTTATATGGGATGTGTTGGAAATGAGGTTTCTAATGATAAACATTAAGGAGGACACTCTGTACTAATAATAGAATGGATAATTTAAAATGGAACAGACTACTTTTCATATTAAGGAATTAATGTGGATAAATCATATGCTAAAGCCAAAAGCGATTCAATAAAACATATATTTTTTTACTCTCTATTATTATTGCTAATACTTATATTAATAAGGATTAATTCAAAATGAATAGAATGATGGTCATTTGCTTACAATACAATTTGTTGGATGATTTTGTCTAAAATTTTATTTACTTATATGAAGATGAAAATGATTTGAATTTTATACTATTAGCAAATATAAAAGGAACATAATTTTTTATATGTTTTATTATTATTTCAAAGAATATAAAATTACGAAGCAAATTAGTAAATTAGACACAATTCCTAACTTAATTAGTAAAAATATCTATACTTTAAAGTAATTTTAACTATCAAAATACCAATATTTTAAAAAATAATTTGTATCCAAATACTATTATTTGTCTTTCTTTTTATTTCTCAAAACAGTTCAACGTGAAATACATTCACTATCCATTTAGATTTCTTTCAAGGCTTTAATACCATTTGAATTTATTTTTCATCTTTCACATTTTCAAAAAAATTTCTCTTTCATCAAATTTTCACCATTATTCTTCCCTCATTGTTGAACAAGAACTAATAGTTCATACCAAATTGTTGAAATCTATCGATTAATTCAAGAAATTCTCAATTGATAAAGGTTATTTCGAAATCATCATTTATTTTACAAGATTTCATGAGATTTGTTTTCATAATCACAAATTAAGTTGAATTTAGGATTGTATGTACTACAAAGTTTTCATTATTTTTTCAATTTTTATGTGAGTATGTTAACGTACCCATCAAATATTTATGCATCTCGAATGTTTAGTACTTTAAACACTATTTTTCAATTTTTTTGTGATTTTGTTTTCATATTTGAGATTTAATAGATTGTAATTTGTAGTAATTTACATTAGCATTCATACATAATATATTGTTTGATGAAATTCAATTGAATCCATCGGTCCCCAAATATGGAAATTGGTTTTTAAAAATTGCCAGTTTTAATTGGGAATCTTTTCGAGATTTGAAATCCAAGTTGGAAAATTATAGAATTTTACCTTTGATTGACTTTGATCAATATTCGGAGTTTTGGATGTTCGGATCAAAATTTTGAGATTTTCATTGGATTTTGGAGATGATTTTTAGGCCTATGTGAGGTCTTGGCTGATTTTCAAAGGTCGTGAGCTTGATTTGACATTTGTAGGTGTTATGTTCATTTTTTGTGACTGTCACAGGTTTCGGGTCATGAAGACTTCGAATTTTATTTTGATGATTTTATTGTGTCTGGAACGTCTAGTACAGTCAATTTGCATTTAAGATTTGTATGTACGGGATTCTAAACGATTTCCGAGGGTCCAGTCGGAGATTTAAGATTTGCTTATTTTTGTTATATGTGTTATTGGTGCCAACTCTCTGTGTTCTCGAAGCTTGTAATCATTTTCGCAGAGAGGAATCGTGGGGACCCTCGCATTCTTGTAGGGTCAAGGTATTGATCTCCGCATTTGCGGGAGCCCTACCGCATTTACCAAGGCCCCGTTCAATAACCTTTGATCGCGGGAATGAGTCCGTGTTTGTGGAGGATCCCTTGACAACAGAATGTTTTTCAAAATTGGTGTTTCAACCCCCATTTCACCATTTTTGAGTTTTGAGAGCTTTGATGTTGTGATTTGAACAAGATTGCTGAGAAGAAATATTTGAGAAACAATTCCTAATCTTAAATCTTCATTTAATCATTATTATTTAGGGAAAATGCATAAATACATTCCCCCCCCCCCCCCAAATCTATGCTCTAAATTCTAGAGACACTTATACTATACTAAGGTCCTATTATCTCTCTGAATTTATTATAGAAATAATTTTTTATCCCTTTTCGGCCAACGTGAAACTAGCTTGACAAAAAATGTCAACACGCGCTGGGTCCACAAGATAGTGTCACGTAGGCCGGAAAGGGGTAGAAAATTACTAATAAAATAAGTTCAGGGGGTAACAGGACCTTAGTATAGTAAAAGTGTGTCTCTGAGATTTCGGGCATAGGTTGAGGGGGTACTTGTGCAGTTTCCCTATTATTTATGAATTTATATTCAAATCAAGGTTTTGAAAAGCTAGATTGAGGTTTTTCTTCAAGAATCTAAGAAATTGGTAAAGTGGTGATTATAAATTGATTTTAAATCTTTTTTCGAAATGATTTCACAAATGAATTCCAATTGTCTTAGGTAATATTTTCAAGTAAATATTTTTGGATTCAAACCTCATTTTCGGAATTTGGATTTTTGAGTTGATTGTACCCATTTTGCAAAGTGTTTGAAATGGGGTTGCTATTTTCGGAATCTTATTGTGATTACTTGATTGAATTACATTTTGTGGCTTTGGACATTATTTGAAAAGGAAAGACTCAAGTCTTGGATTGACTTTCATTAAAATTGAGGCATATGATCTCGTAAACCTTGTAAATCTAGTATAATCGTGTATTTCTTTTAATTGTGTGTGTTGGGAGAGTAATGGGAGTGAGGCGATTGGCTCATTGTTTGACTTGAGTAATCTTGGGGAATTAATGAAAAGGCAACATGTTGATCATAATACTATGTGAATTTACCTCGTTGTGAGCCTTAATGTATTGATTGATGTAATGCTTAGATAGCATTGTTGTGAGCCTTAATGTATTGATTGATGTAATGCTTAGATAGCATTATTGTAGACGTGAAATATGTGAATTTACCTCGTTGTGAGCCTTAATGTATTGATTGATGTAATGCTTAGATAGCATTGTTGTGAGCCTTAATGTATTGATTGATGTAATGCTTAGATAGCATTATTGTAGACGTGAAATATGTGAATTTACCTCGTTGTGAACCTTAATGTATTGATTGATGTAATGCTTAGATAGCATTATTGTAGACGTGAAATTGCTTGAGTTATCATCTCTTCCTTATGGTGTGAAATTGCTTATTTGCATAATAACTCTTCTAAAAAAAAAAGTAGACAATGAAATTGCAAATCCATAACAAGAAGATGGACCACTAACTTAAAGAATATTGGAAGCACTCTGTTTATGGTTGATTCTCTTACATGAAATGGCTAAAAGTTAAAACCTTGGCTCTCAATAATAGTGGTTCTTGAGTACAAAACACAACTAGATTACAAAATTAACAAATAAATTGTTAGAAAATACAAGGAAAAGAGATGAATGAATTGCTATATAAACTTTTGAAAGGAAAAGAATATATGTTCTTTATGGTGCTGTCACTACTTTCTGCAGCAGAGTTTTTCTCTAATCGCTGCAGGCTGCTGCCATATGATCTATTTGCAAGGATACCGCGATTCACACCTCCTTAGGCAGCTCGTAAGATCAAACAAATGCCACATATCACAATGGAAACTTCCTTCTTTCATGATTCAATATGTCGCGGTTATCCTCCTTCCTAGTGGAATTTAGGAAAGTCACCGATGTTAAGAAGTGTTCAGTCCCAGAAAAATCACTTTCTCGTGAATGGTTTTTGGCATACAAGAAGACGTTGGTCGCTTCCATTCTGTAGGTCAATCACCCTAGCTTCCCAGCGGATTTGTGTGGCTAACATGCGTGCTTTCTCTATGGGTCCCAATGTATCAGAAAGAATAATCCAACCCTATCAAGAATTCGTATTCAAATGTCAAAACATGTACAAACAGTAAGGAATCGAGGAAACATGAGTAACAACTGAAGGTGTTGAGTCAATTTGAACTGGAAAAATGAAGTGTACAGAGCACAGAATGAAACTAAAGTATTACCTCGGGTCGCAAAATACGATCCATCTCAAGTAGCAGTTCAAGCATACTGCAATCTTGTGAAGAAATGTGTGAAAGGAGCCCATTAGCATGGAGCATATCATATGTTCGTGGATACGTAGGAAACGGTTCACACCTGTCCAATTTTGAAAAAGCGTTGCTATTAGTACATAACCAGAACCCTTATAGCATTTAACTTTAAAAGCACTAAGCTCGGGGTTGATCAATCAACTAAACCTCATTTTTAGATAATTTGTCTTCAGTATTTCTACAAAAAACTAAGCTGCTAAGCTCATATTATGAAAGAAATAGTAAGCGAAAAGCAAGAAACAAGTATCGACTGTTGATATCCTGTTGAAAAGATAAAGTACAAGCCTCAAATTTCTCTGGTTCTCTAAGTTTATACTCGCACGTCCAATTTAAGTAATTTCTTAAGTGATACACTCATGCTTCAGAAAAGATTGTAAATTGTAATTATTAATTTTGAAGTCATTAAACATTAGGAATGCCATAAGATATTAAATCACACGAGTATCAGGATAGTTAGACGTTTACAACCTTTCTCACTGGTTTTAAAGATTGACACAACAAATATCTTCCTATCATATCGTCTTGACCTTCTGCTTTAGTTACCAAAACATACAGAAAGTCCATCAATCATCAACTCAAAGGATGGAGATGGCAAGCAAACGGAAAATAAAATAATTCACGGAGCATGAACAAGAATAAATTATGATATGTTAAACAATGTTCTGTAAGTTTTTCCACTATAATAATCTGCAGGAAAAGCTATTCGATAAGAATAATCAGAATATTTCACTATCAATTAAGAGAAGTAGAGGAATATGGAAATATCCATGAATGCATTGCTTTAGTTTGAATTATTATATATCTACAGTACCCAAGTATAAATGTCTTTGCAAGTCTTGAAAATATAAATGATAATGGCTTACCAGTTATGCAGAATACCGGCTAAACCTCTATCAAGTATGAGAGGAAGCGTATTACGCGCCCCAAGAGGCACAACATTCATCACCCACACTGATTTACTTGCCTCCAACATAGCAGCATTTAAGCCCCCATAATGTGCATTCATGTCCATGACATTCCGCACCATATTGTATGGAGGCAATGGATCTTCTTCACCCGGCCTCTTTGGATGGTCAGAGAAAATCAAGGGCGACAACAAAGACCAATAATTTCTCAACGCTGATTTCCAGAATCCCGAATCCTCAGAGAAATCATCAGGATCGACTCCTGCCCAAAGAACAAAACACACACAAACGAGTGATTGTTAAAAGGAAGTGCACATACAGCTGAAAATTGGAGACGAGGAAGTCAACTATTTTATCCAAAAATACTTGCCATGAATTTCAATATTAGTTGAGTTCAGAGGACCAGATCTGTCGTGAATCGGAACCCACCGGTTACTGCTTGTCCCAGAAATACAGTGTGCAAGCGGTTGGTAGTACAGTTGCATGTCCTCTCCTTTACAAATCGGTATACTAAGTTGTGAGCTACATCAAAACGCAAAAGCTCGTTATAGGAGGTATAGTGGCAAAAAAAGAAATAATAGATAAGTATAACTATATCTTGGAAATGGAGAATAAAAATGGGAGACAAGTATATGATAGTTTGTCTTTTAACAAACTGAAGATTTTTCTTACGGGAAGAGGGGAAGAGGTGGAGCAGATACGTGAATCATTTCAAAGATATCAATGCACATATCAAACACCACTAAAACAAGGTAATTTCCAAGAAAATTCCTTTTCTGTATCTCCGTTTCAGAAAAGTCTACGTGTGGAAGATGTAAAAAAGTTTCTTCCCTAAAGATCATCTATTATAATTAGGTATTTGTTTACTGAGTCAAGCTCTACAATGGATAATGCCTTTTCATCTAGATCAGTGATCAATATTCCTGACATGTTAGTTTATAATTTAGTTAAATTGAGATAAAAAATTGCTTCAAGGAAGTTACGAACATAAATAAAAAGAGTACGTACATAAACTACTTGATTGGCCTTACCTATAGCATTGAGAATTTACTGTCTTCTGCCAGATGAAAGTCTCTTCCTGCTGTCCCAAAAGAGACCAACAAAGCTTTTTAGTGAACTCTTCCAAAGGAGTAGACATGCTTCCCTTCTTCGCACTAGCAGAACTATCCTGCTGCTGCCGGGTTGTTGGTGAGGTTAAAATAAAATAACCTCCGGGCTTGAGCACACGGTCAATTTCAATTAAAAACAATCCATCTGTTTTTTTTTTCCAAATTATTGTTAGTTTTATGCTATTGAATTCACCATGTTCATGAATTAACAGATGCTGACATACAAATAGAATCTAGCCATATAGGCAATATCATCTAAGTTGTTACTCCTTCCGTTTCTATTTGGCACAGAGTTTAAGAAAGTAAACAAGACTTTTGAATCTTGAATGTATATGTCCTTTAATCTTATGGTCACGTGGAAAGATGGAATTAAAGAGTTTTTACAAAAAGGAAAGAGACATTCTTTTTTAAATGGACTAAATGGGAAAATAAGACAAACAAATTGAAACAGAGGGAGTAATTGATATGTTTGAGGAACAAAGCAGTTTAACAATATTATGAGGTTTTTTAAGTAAAATAGAGAGGTCATGAGGATGAACTATAGTATCAGAACGAGGAAAGTGATTGAAATTGATCGCAAATAACATGCAAATGAAAGTGAAAATCACAGTAAGAGACATTACATAAACCTAATGAAATAAACGATAGATCAATTAACCCAAACAAAGATGATGAGTAAACAGCTGGCTAACCACAGCTCCTCAAAAACATAGCAAAAGCAATACCTTTGTTGTCCCAAATGATTCCACACTGAGCACAATGAACCATGTCATAAGACAATGATGGAAATGGAAGTTGTTTTGAAATAAAGTCGCCTATGACTGCTGGAAGTCCTCTCTCAAGTGCAAACTGAACTTGGCTACCAGATGACTCATACTCTGCCACACAAAGAGCCATCAACTTCAGCGAAAGTAGATGACCACCAAAGCTACCAAATCCGCAACCAATATCTAGTACAGTGCGCACCTGTTATTTAGACAAGAACAAAAATTCTTATTTTATTGAAGTGATAAAATGGTTAAGACACCCTAGTTCGTGTCCTCTTAATAAACCAGCAAGGGAACGAAAAGTAGAACGAGATAATACGTTTATGGAAAGAATAACTAAGATTTACTTACACCGGCTTGAAGAAATTCTGCATCACTTCCAAGCCCAATCATCTCAGCAATAAGGTGTGAGTGATCTTTGACACTATCAACCATCATTCCATCATCCGAGTGGAAAGCAATCTGGTTCTCTTCCAGTAACATTAATCTGGAAAATATAATTAGAATGGGCCTATTATAAATCAGGCAATAATAGTTAAATGCAGCATCAGCGATAACTAACAAAAAGAAAAGATTATGTTCATCAAGTTCATTCAATTGACGGTACCTTTTTGTCATGCTTCCGGAAGAAAGGAACTGATCTTTCGTTAGCCTCACATTTCCACTCCATATGATATCCCTACCTGCTGGCCAAGTCAGAGGAATTTTATAGTCCTTTGGAGGACGAACCAAACAATGTGGTTGTCCGCGTGATAACTCACAATGTCGATCAAACTCCTCCCCATCTTTCAAACCAGTTACCGTATTTGCAGATACATTATAACAAGGTACATAATTCTCTCTTTCTTTCCCACAAAAACCAATATCCTTTATCCAATTAGCTCCTACAGAAAGGCTATTTAGATCTAAATAATCGTTTCGCACTAGCTTCGTTAGCTTTCTATAACTTACATAAATATCAGGGTTTGTAGAGGAGGCCACAGAGTCAAAGGTACTTGAATAAGATGATTCTAATAATGCTATAACCCCAAATACACCAACTACGCACAAGACTAACCAGCTTACTGACGGTCTATGCCCGAACAGTATTGATAGTTTAGTAAACAAAGATCTTCTCATATCCAAGTTTCCACCACAACCACCTCAAACCCAAGTGTTGAGAAGATCAAAATAGGTGCTAGTTACTGTTACAACCTGAATCTCCAAAACAACAAGTAATATGTATCGCCCAGCATCCAAACAATTCCAATTAACATGAGTTAAACCACTATCTAATCTTCAAAAAAATCAATCCTTTGCAAGATAATCATAAAAATAGAAAAAAGACGAACATAGTTTCGATCCCACAAGTGTCCAATTCAGGTCAGTAGAGTCACTCCTTGAAATATACTTAAAACATAACAAATACGACAATTTTCAACAACTATCACAATTTACTTGAAATAATCTAAATCCAGCAACTACTCCCTCAGAAAAACCTGCAACAGAAAAACACCAAATTATACCTAAGAATTAATCAGAAAACAAAAACAACAATGCTTCAATTTTAAACTAGCCAAGGTAGACTAATCCTCGAAGAAATGCTCTACTTTTGAAGGATCTGACACACACTCAAAGCAACATCCATATACATCCACTAAATTAGATCCATTTCAATACAATACGACAAATGGAGTTCTCTAAAAAAAAAGTATTCCGCCATGTCAACCTCCAATAAAACATAATATCAAACACAAACAGCAAATGCCTCAAATTCCATATTTAGCAAATTTATTTCATTTAAAGCTCAATAATTTCAAAAAAAAAATTATCCAGGAAAACAAAAAATTGGAGATACCTAAACTTCAGCAATACAAATTAAGATCTCAAACGCAGATCAGATCGACATATCATTACAAAAACAAAAAATGCATTATAATCTATACAAGATTAACCAAAAAAATCCCCAAAAAATAAAAATCATTCTGGCCTCTCCGTGACAAAGGGTTTTGGATTACCTTTGATTAATTTCTGATAAATTGTTGAGTATAAATTTTGAGTGTGTATATAATTCCGTTATATATATATATATTATGAGATTGAAATTGACAGAAAAAAACGACCAAAAGAAACAGAAGACACCTTTTTCTATGGATGCGTAACCTTTTTCTTTTTTTTAATAATATAAGAAGTATTAATTATCACTTTTATGCATTTTTGTTATTTCGGTTATTTATTTATTTATTTGCAGCCCAAAAAAAGTTCTAATGAGTTCAACGTTACAAGAAACAATTTTAATTATATATAAATTATGTAATTTTTTTTTTTTTTAAAGAAAATTGAATGAACTCTTAAGTTTAGGTTCTTATATTCCTATACACGTTTTCTTAAAGAATATATTAATATTATTGTTTAAGTTAATATAAAAATAAAATGTCAAACTTTTGTATCACAATTATATATGATAGTCAACTTTTTTAAAAATCAATTATATTATTATATTGTATATCACACTCTATTGTAATATTTTATTATAAATGTTAAAAGATCATCCAACAAATAATATAATTATACAAGAAGATTAACCATATATTATTATTGTTTTTATTATTGAAAGGAGATATGTAAGTTAAATATTTCTTGATATCGCTACTTAATTTTATTGTATGTTCTATTGTTTTATGACTTTATCTATTAAATTTACTTTGAAATAATATTTTAATTATTTTTATCAAAAATAGATCTACTATAGTATCATTAAATAAGATATCCCTTGATATCACTATTTAAATTTACGGTATATTCTTTTGTTTTACCTATCAAGTTTGCTTTAAAATAACATTTCCAACTTTTGTTCCTTTTGAACCTTTTAACATTTTATTTTATTTTGAAGGTATAAGATTATTATATACCAAAAGGGAAATTCTTTGGAAGTAACAAAATAGACGTGTTCAAATAGAGAATGTTGCTCTTTCTTTAAAAAAAATTATGAATTACCTTATTGTAACTTATAGGAGGATGTCGAGAACATAATCTTGAATAAGGGGATATGAAAGACATAAACTAGGGTAAAAGTGGAGGCGAACTGTCGTTAAGCAAAAGTAACAAGCGACACCTCTTTGTTATATATATATATATATATATATATATATATATATAACAAAATGTCAATTGACAAAAGTAATCTAATGGTGTGGTTCATTGCTTGCTTTGATGTTTAAGGTTGGAGGTTCAAACGAAATGTGGTTTAAGTAGCATTGTACTCAAGACACTTTCTAGTTTACACATGATATAAGCCATAAGCATATTTTTGCAAAATATAACCATGCTTAAAATTATAGTTAAGTAGTATTGAGCTCAAAGACATCTTCTAGTTTAAACTTAATCTAAGTCAATGAGAAAAGGATGTAATTTAGAAATTAGACTTTGTAATAATCAAATTATTGTAGTCTCTGCTTTTGATATCTATCACCATCTGTCGTCTATTTTGCTTCAATTACCATACTATTTTATTGCTTTTATTTCTTTTTTTATAAGCTTAAAATCTTTCGAAAATAATTTTTGTACTTCTACTATCGATTCTACAAGATAATAATAAGCTTTTATTGTTGTTGTTGTTTCCTTATTGTGACTTGTACTTTACAAAATAAATAAACAAACGTTGAAGAAACGGCTAGTTCTTAGTATTAAATTTGAATGTACGACCAAGTATATATTGTGATACCAAAGAGGCTATACTTTTGGATTTACCCCGTCGTTGTCTACTACTATTCATGTATATTTTATGTTGTATGTAATACAAAGAATGTTTTATCTTTATTTTTTAAAAAAATATTTTTAAGAATGTGGTCTCATCATTATGTTAATCATGAAATTTTAAATTTAAATTAAAGTAAATATTACTAGATCAATTTCTATACAGCCTTAATATTTTTAACTAAACGGAATAGACACTCAACTATATACATTTATGTTGCTTGGACTATTCAAAAAAAATATTGTTATAAGTGTGTTACTTTTAAAAATTTCACACATAATCATCTACATTATTTTATAAAATTATTATCTAATTAAAGACCCAATGAGCCATTTATTTATTTAAAAGAAAAGGACGTTATATTATTATTATTCTTATTATTATTATTATTATTATTTATTATATTATTATCTCCGACAACATATTTAAAGAGTCCAAACAAGTACATATATATCTGCTATGTCATTTCACTTAATTATTTAGAATCATTTCAATACAATATTCAATAATTTTGTGTTTTAAGAGGGACAGAGTCATCTAGCTAAAATAATGTTTTAAACATTATGAAAAGAATTATACTTTTTCCGTTTAATTTTACTTACTATATGTTGATTTGACACATTTATTAAGAAATAATTATTGACATAATTATTTTATCATAATATTTTTATTAATTAATGTGTAATAATTAACCTTAAAAAATGATACAAAGAAAAATATTTAATGCTAAGGATAAGATGTGAAAAAATAATTATCTTTTTTGGTATGTCAAAAATAACAAATAAAATAAAAATTTATTTTTTAGAAATAAATAATAAATAAAAATGAAAAAAAAGAATATTTACGAATGTGGTCTCCTTGTTAATGAAATAATTGAAATATAGAAGGATCTCTTTATTTCTTCACCGCGGATCCTCGCATCATTTTCTTGAAAAGATATTATATCACTGTGGAAGAGTTTAAAATGAATAATGTTAACCATATTTACATAAACCGATGAAATTTCAAATTTAAATTAAAGCGAAAATTATTAGATAAACTTGCAAAAGAAAACAATAAATTCGACATAGCCTCAATTTTAAATAGGGCACACTATATACATTTGTATGGATTGAATTATTCAAAAATATTATTACTTTTCTTTTCAGATTCTCCATTAATATGCTATTTTAGAACAAAGTCAGATGCACCCTTCAACATACATATTTTTTTATTAAGGAAAAAACTCATACGTTATTCAACTTCTAGAAAAGATTCTTTTATAAATTAGTTATTTAAAAATATTATTACTTTTTCAGATTTTCTATTAATATTGTCATGACCCAAAAATGGACGTGATGGCACTCGTCTTATCCCACCAAGACAAGTCAGTCTAAAACGCAACCATTACAATAAAGTGCGGAAATAAAATATAAGTAACTTAATAAAACCCCCCAAAACCTGGTAGTCACGTGTACAAGCCTCTAAAATATTACAATTGATTCAAAAGAAAACTCAAGTCTCAAATGAACATGTTTCTAGAATAGAACAAGATCATAATTAAGGAGAAGAAAGTCTGCTGAGATGGAAACAGCTGCCTCACAAATCTCCAAGAAGCCTCGGAAAAGAAGAGAATGACAAGTACAACAAAAATCAAGGCTCATAACCTAAAAAAAAAATTTGTAGAAGCAAGGGGTGAGTACCAAACCACACGGTACTCAGCAAGTAAATCTCTAAACACAAGCTAAGGGGATGAAATACGAATACTCCTACCATCCCCAACTGAACCTCCACAACTACAACCTGCATTAAAATTTACCCAACATAACAGCTCAGAGTTTACATAGCACGTAGCTCAACAACAACACTTAGACAAATTACATATCCTCAACAACAACACTTTAACAAATTACATACCTTCAACAACAATACTTCAACAAATTATATATCCGCAATAACAAGCTCAATATTGATCTATCACAAGTTTCACAGGAGGCAATCAGAAGATCAGCAAAACACGATATCAAGTTCACTAATAATAAGTATGTGCAATGCAATGGAATGCAATGTCAAGTATAATGATGCATGTCTGACCTAATGATACACACCCGCTGTCTCTCAGTCCGGGATCCATGGGGGACATATCTGTCCATGCATCTGTCGCGGCGCACGATACGACCCTCGATAATAGTAACCATCGCGGCACGCGATACGTCCCTCGAAATATAGTATCCATCGCGGCGCGCGATACGTCCCTCGAAATGGTACATCCTCTTTAAGTTCTCATTCTTTCTCAATACACATAACACTTTCACAACCATGTTACAGAATAATGCAAATGACATGTTCACACAAATAATGATGATATGACCATTTTCACAACACTGCACAATTCACAACAACATCAACAATGATTCAACAAACTTTTCAAATCATTCTTTATTATCAACACATCACACACAAGCAATTATTCACATTGCCTTTTATCACTCTTTGTTTTCATCATTAGAATTATTCAATGTGTACAAGTCAACACATCACCAAGTCTCATTACTCCCAAACATATACCACAAGGAAATACACGCATTTCATACACTTAACAAGAGTTTAGAAATCCACTTGCCTCAAATAGTCGAACAATCACTCTATTTGAGACTTCCTCTTTCATTGCACTTCCAAATAAAATCCAATTTATTCAAATAATTAAACACTATAAGGTTTCGAAGTTAACAACACACATATTGCACGTGTCTAAACTAAACCAAAAAAAAAAACTCACGCAAATTTATAATTAAGTTCTTAAGTTTCAAGATTAGGATTAAATTTTAATTTCTTTTCAATATCATAAATCTTAGGGCATTCACTTAATACCATATACCTAATACTTAATTATATATATTAATATATCAAAACTTAAATGATAATATGAAAACTATTAAAAGGACCTCAAATTGATCCAAATTTATATCACCCGTATTTGAACACCAAAATAAAGATATTTCATGAAATACTTTTATACGGAAGGCTTCTTGAGTGTCTATTTACCTCCCTTCCCAATAATTGTTTCATGATCATCAACAATTGGTAATAATTACTTAATGACTAAGGTGAAATTTATGCTAAATAACATATGCATACATGTACATAAAATTAAAAATTAGTTTCACATATTAGTGTAAATTATACACGTTTTAATTTAAAAATCTACTTCTAATTACATAAAAACTTAATAGAAAGGATGAAAATAATTACCTTGATGCCTTGAGATGAAAATATTGATTTTTCTCCTCCTTTTCCCTTTTCTTTTCTCCCTTTCTTTTCTTTTCTTCTCTGCGTTTTTTTTTCTTCAGATCGTTCTTCTTTTTTTTTTCTCATAAGCCGTGCGGCTTTTCACAATTTAGGGCACTTTGCCCCTTTTTTATTATTATTTTATTCATTTATTTAATTAATTCCTTTTCCATTTTTTAATTATTTTTTTAGAAATAAAATAATCTTTTATTAAATCTAAAATCATGTCACTCATTATTACAAGTCATATAAATTATTTATAAAATCTACTAAAAAGGTTAATATAAAAGATATTAGTTGGAATTTCTAAAACGGCTAAGACGGTCGTTACATTATCCACCACTAAAAATCATGTTCGTCCTCGAACATAAAATAGGAGAAGGAAGAATTATTGACGTTATCAAAAATCTAATGCATGATCTTCCAGAGTCGTTGTTCATCTCTCCATGAAAGCTTATCTTTAACACCATTCTATCAAGACCAACTACCAAGAACTGAACTATAGAGAATTTGACAGATCTACATATCAGAGGTGATTGTCAAGCTACATACTAACCAATGAACCGAATCTAAACTGAAACCCCTTGGACCATAACACAATAATCATGACAAATCCTTTCTTACATAGCAAAGATAATGTTCTATTGATACTAGCTACAACTAGAAGTGAACCTGAACCAATCATCACATACTGATAGTGCACAAACCATCACACATCTTATAACGATTCCCTTTTCAGAACACAATCTTTTTACAAGTTTAAGTTATAAAAATCTGATCTTTAGACTTCGGGTATCCATCAAATAAGAACAAGATAAAGTAAGCACCCAACAAGTGGTACACTCTAGGATGCAAAACCATTAACAACACTGTCAGATAACTGTAACTCTTCATGTAAGCTCTTCTATAAAAAAAAATTCATACGCAATGGCGTGCATGTAGAACCAATAGTATACTTCTACTTTCTCAAACAACACCAAATATGCCATGACTTAAATGATCAAGTCTGCCCAAGGATGTCACTCTACCATGAGAACAATCACAAGATCGGTACACCCGATCCACCACTAGAAATTCACCCATAAATATGAAAACATGTATGTGTATAGGTAGCAAATCACACTCTAAACCATATCCAATACTAAGTAGATGGTCATATAAGAATTTATTAAATCAGAGTCGAATAAGATTAGATACTTCTTTTCATAGTGCCCATATCAAACATTTGCATTTATTTGACTCTATCTCTTTAATTTTCTAGTTACCCACAATCACCAATTTAGTCTCGATTATAATTTCTCACATACTTGTTTTATCGAACCACAACTGCTCTTTACAATACTTCACTAAGGTCAACACTTTTAATTCTAAAAGAACTTCATAGTCGCACCAACCATTTATCTTATTCTCAAATCGTTACTAATTTTAAAATCTTCTTAACAAACACATTATTTCCTCCAAAATTTTCAAAATATGGCTACCTCTCTTTCTTTTTAAGCATTCCATGGCAAGTACGAGTCCTACCAAAAAAAATTTGATAACACTAGTTTCAAATATGATAGTACCTTTCCATTGATATCAAACTATTAAATCACACCCGAAGTCAACTCCACACAACTTTCACATACCATGCTTCAATTGTCATTCCTAATCATCACATACATCATGCCAATACTTAGAGAAATATTAGGTCTCCCCAATTATTCTATATACTATGGGCACATAATCTCTATTTACCATCACGTACCTATGTAACACATCACAACAAGTGATTCAAAAAAAATAAAAAAAAATCATCAATGACCATGTATAATTGTATGTCCATACTATTACGTATCCGTAAGTCACTTAACAAAATCTGAACCGTTTAGCTCCACATAACAAAACATACTCTTACACATCTCACGGATTTTACCCAAATCAACACTCAAGCTGATAAATTCCTAGTAAGTCTAAACCGAATTGATTCACAATCATAGTCATATTAGAACTACATATGTCCATTCATAGACCCTTTAACTCAGAACCAAGAGTATTCTTATTCCTTCACATCTTCTAAATTCTTTCGATGACACAAATTTTAAATACCTTGAACTCTTCAATACGCCAAACTCGTTTTCTGACTTGCTTACCAATTTTATCCTTTGACCAACAAACTATGGTATTTTTATTTTATCCTTGGAATAAAAACATTACATGAAATCCCATTTAGGTATAACAATCAAAAGTAACCAAATTTACTACTCAAATTATTTTTAAGTCCTTCAAATGCTTCATACTCAATGTGATCAATCATTTCTTACCCCTTACCAATTCATACCTTGACAAAACACACTACCACAAATCTAAACTCACAATGAAAAACTTGAATTTTGAATTCAATTATGTAACTCAATCCTTTTATCTATTGAAATTAGCTCATACATAGAAAATATTTACATATTTGGACATCTTAGCTTATTATTGATCGCCTATCCATCGACTTTGTCATACCCTTTCTTAAAAATTCAATCGTACCCGTTACCAAATTCGAAACTATAAAAGAACTTATCACCACACTCGAGTCGAACTGTGTAGGTTTCTTTCTCAATTCTTACCCATTATATGTACATACATTTTTTTTATCAATCTAATGAACGTGTGACACTATTACCATAACCAAAATGAAACAGATGAAATCACGTATCCTTGAACTAAATTCTCAACTATCTAAAGATATATCTTTGTCCTTTATAATTATAGTAAATATCTATTTTCTCGATTGTCTCTTTCCAATGAATAAAATACTTCCCACTAATTTATTCCATTTATGACTCTAGCTTCTTTCAATTCTATTCAAGCGAAATTTTCAACACATCATACAACTTTTTATACAACCACATTGTTCATCAAATAGTGGAAAACCACAACCTTAGATGCTCGCAAGTCGTTATTACCATAAAAACTCGTTTAACCCTCAATTCTTATTTTATGATTTAGTCTCAGTCGCAATCCATCATAAACTCCTATTATCATCATGCTTAGTTAGCTCTTGTTATCACCACGAAGTCAACTATTTCATCAATATGAATCCTTAAACCCAGTTATACCAATCCAATCCTGTCACGACCCAAATCCGGGCCGCGACTGGCACCCACACTTACCCTCCTATGTGAGCGAACCAACCAATCTAAACCTTAACATTTCAATGTAATAACAACAGAAAATAATGCGGAAGACTTAAACTCATTAATAAAAACCAATTCAATAACTATCAATATTCAACATCTACTATTCCCAAAACCTGGAAGTCATCATCACAAGAACATCTACTTTGAACTACTAATTCTAAGAGTTTCTAAAAGCTAAAAATACATAAGAAGCTAGTCCATGCCGGAGGTTCAAGGCATCAAGACATGAAGGAGAAGATCCAGTCCAAGCTAGAAGCATTAGCTCACCCTGAATTTCCGATGTAGTAAGACTGGCTTGAATTACTATTGAGTCGAAGACGACGGCACGTTTGCTGCACTCCACAAATAAACAAGAAGAAAACATAAAAGTAGGGGTCAGTACAAAACACGGGTACTGAGTAGATATCATCGGCCAACTCAAAATAGAAATCAATATATACCAATATTATCATAAAATCAACCATGATACTCAACATGTAGCAACAACAAGTACTATATCATTAACAATTACCGTCAAGTTCACACATGAGGACTCAAGCCTCAATACCATACTCATTTGGGAATTATATTCATTAGATTGAGTATATTAACATCTTTCAAGATTCATTATCTTTATTTCTCTTGTGTCGGTACGTGACACTCCGCTCCCTCATATTCATTAATCCTCTTGTGTCGGTACGTGACACTCCGATCCCCTAAATCTACGTGTCGGTTCGTGACACCCGATCCCCTAATTCTACGTGTCGGTTCGTGACACCCGATCCCCTAATTCTATGTGTCTGTTCGTGACACCCGATCCCCTAATTCTACGTGTCGGTTCGTGACACCCGATCCCCTAATTCTACGTGTCGGTTCGTGACACCCGATCCCCTAATCTCTTTCTATCAATTCATCAAGCCTTCTTTTATACCAAGGCATCATCAATCTCATTACTTTAGTTCATCAAGCCTTCTCCCTTACCAAGGCATCATCATTAACAAGAGATTAAGTTTTTATCAAGATTTGGGATTCAATAGCTTCATCATGCTTAATATAATCACAATTATATAATCACGTTCATGCAAGCATACGATTAAGCACATAGCAGGGTTTACAATACTATCAATACATATCATTCTCTATTGAGAGTTTACTATGAAAGCATGAAAACCATAACCTACCTCCACCGAAGAATTGGAATCAACAAGCAATCTCCCAAGCTTTGATATTCTTCTTCCTCGTTCGACTCTCTCTCTCAATCGATCAATCTATCTCTCTCTTTTCTTTTCTCTTTTCTTATTCAAAACCCTCTTTCTTTTACCCTAATTAACATATAACTAAGTGTAAAAGATGACAATAATACCCCACTAATTAACCCAAAATTACCTCTTTTATCCCTCAAGAATTTTGAGTTATTAATGTAAACCCACGAAGTCTATAATTAAGGAAAGAATAGTCCAAAACGTCCCTTAAAACGTGTAAAGAAATCCGATTCTAACTGGGATTGCGTAACCTGTGATGGGCCGTCGTGACTGTGACGGTCCGTCACTCAGGTCGTCGTGAGGGCCAGGACTTTATTTTCACCAAGGACACTGTGACGGTCCGTCACACCTGTGACGGTCCGTCCTGCAAGTCCGTTACGAAGTTCAGAGAGTCGATTTTCAGTACCCAATTTCAGAATTCCTAAGTATATTGAAACGAGACATCTGTGACGGACCGTCATGCCTGTGACGGTCTGTTGTGGGTTCCGTTGTTTCAGCCAATTTTCCAGAAATAAAATCTGCTGCTCAAAACGACTAAACAGGTCGTTACAATAGATACCAATTTACCCATCGTTCATCCCCGAACGATCACAAATGTGGGTATCTTTCTTGCATATCTGCCTCCTTCTCCCAAGTGGCTTCTTCAACCGGTCGATTCTTCCATTGCACCTTGATGGATGCAATCTCTCTTGACCTCAACTTGCGAACTTCTCTATCTAAGATAGCAACAGGCTCCTCCTCATAAGACAAGTTCTCATCAAGCAAAATTGAATTCCAACGGATAATGTAATTTCCATCCCCATGATATCTTTTCAACATAGACACATGGAATACCAGATGCACTCCGGAAAGCCCTAGGGGCAAGGCTAACTCATAAGCCACCTCCCCTATTCGCTTAAGTACTTCAAATGGTCCAATATACCTTGGACTTAGCTTACCCCTTTTTCCAAACCGCATCACCCCTTTCATGGGCGAAACTTTCAACAAGACTTGTTCACCTTCCATGAACTCTAAGTCTCCAACCTTTCGATCTGCATATTCATTTTGTCTACTTTGCGCCGCTAGAAGCTTTTCTTGAATAGACTTCATTTTTTCCATCGAATCCCTCAAAAGGTCAGTACCCCAAGGCCTAACCTCAAATGCATCAAACCAACCAATGGGAGACCTACATCTCCTACCATACAATGCTTCGAATGGAGCCATATCAATACTTGAGTGATAGCTATTATTGTATGAAAACTCCGCTAAGGGTAGGAAGTTATCCCATTGACCACCAAACTCTATCACGCACGCACGAAACATATCCTCCAACACTTGAATCGTCCTTTCAGACTGACCATCGGTCTGAGGATGGAACGCAGTACTAAGGTCCAACCTAGTACCCAATTCCGCATGCAATGTTTTCCAAAACTTAGAAGTAAACTGCGTACCTCTATCTGATATGATGGATAGTGGAACCCCATGCAATCGCACCACTTCCGAGATGTAAAGTTTGGCTAACTTTTCTGCATTGTAAGTCACCTTGACCGGAATGAAATGAGCAGATTTAGTTAGCCTATCAACAATCACCCAAATGGAGTCATACTTACCCCTTGTCTTCGGAAGGCCAACCACAAAGTCCATTGCAATTCTTTCCCATTTCCATTCCAGAATGGGCATTCTCTAAAGTGTTCCTCCGGGCCTTTAGTGTTCATACTTTACTTGTTGACAGTTTGGACATTTGGCAATAAAATCCACAATGTCACGCTTCATTCTACTCCACCAAAAGTGTTGTTTTAGGTCACGATACATCTTAGTTGCACCCGGATGTATAGAATACCTTGAGCTATGAGCCTCTGTCAGAATAGTGTTGATCAAATCATCGACGCGGGGTACACATACCCTTCCCTTGATTCTCAAAACACCTTCCTCATCAATTTGTGATTCCTTAGCCTCCCCTCGCAATACTTTATCTTGAATTCTTCTTAGTTTCTCATCATCAAACTGTTTTCCCTTAATTTTGTCAAGAAAAGAAGATCTTGACTCCACACAAGCCAACAATCCTCCCTTCTCATTTACTTCTAATCTTATCAAGTCGTTAGCTAGAGTCTGAACCTCTCTAGCTAATGGGCGTCTAGAGGCTTGCAAGTGAGCTAGACTTTCCATGCTTCCCGCTTTTCTACTTAAAGCATCCGCCACAACATTCGCCTTCCCCGGATGATACAAAATGGTGATGTCGTAGTCCTTCAGTAGTTCCATCCATCTTCTCTGTCTCAAGTTCAAATCTTTCTGAGTAAAGACATACTGAAGGCTACGATGATCCGTGTAGACCTCACACTTAACCCCATATAAATAGTGTCTCCATTGCTTTAATGCAAACACTACCGCAGCCAATTCCAAATCGTGGGTTGGATAGTTACGTTCATGCACTTTTAATTGCCTCGAAGCATAAGCAATCACACTCTTCTCTTGCATTAGTACTGCACCCAAACCCGAATAGGATGCATCACAATAAACAATGAAGTTCTTACCCTCTACTGGCAAGGTAAGGATAGGTGCGGTAGTCAACAAAGTTTTGAGCTTCTGAAAGCTTTCCTCACATTCGTCCGACCATACAAATGGAACATTCTGCTTAGTCAAGTTCGTCAATTGGGAAGCAATAGAAGAGAATCCCTTGACAAATCGGCGGTAGTAGCTAGCTAACCCAACAAAGCTCCTTATTTCTGACACGTTAGTAGGTCTTACCCAATTCTTCACTGTCTCAATCTTAGAAGGATCCACCATCACTCCATCCTTAGAAACCACGTGTCCCAAAAAGGACACTGCATCTAGCCAAAACTCACACTTAGAGAACTTGGCATAAAGCTTCTTCTCCCTCAACATTTCCAATACCATTCTCAAATGCTCTTCATGTTCCTTCTTGCTCTTTGAGTATACCAATATATCATCAATAAATACGATCACGAAGAGGTCCAAATATGGCTTAAAAATCCCGTTCATCAAGCTCATGAACGCAGCAGGGGCATTCGTAAGACCAAAGGACATCACTACAAATTCGTAATGCCCATACCTCGTTCGAAAAGCACTCTTTGGCACATCCGTTGCCCGTATTTTCAATTGATGATAACCGGATCTCAAGTCAATCTTAGAGAAGACACAAGCACCTTGTAACTGATCGAACAAGTCATCAATGCGGGGAAGAGGATACTTGTTCTTTATGGTTACCTTGTTTAGTTGTCTGTAGTCTATACACATTCGAAAACTCCCATCCTTCTTCTTTACAAACAAAACCGGAGCACCCCAAGGAGATGCACTTGGTCTAATAAAGCCTTTGTTCAATAACTCTTGAAGTTGTGCCTTTAACTCTCTTAACTCCGCGGGAGCCATTCTATAAGGGGGTATAGAAATGGGGCGAGTACCCGGTTCAAGGTCAATACAGAAATCAATATCCCTATCTGGTGGCATACCGGGAAGATCTGCAGGGAACACATCCAAAAACTCACGAACCACTGAAACCGACTCAATCGAAGGTACTTGGGTAGTGTCATCCTTGAGATGTGCCAAGAAAGCTAAACACCCTTTACTAACCATTTTCTTAGCACGAAGAAAGGAGATGATACGCACCGGATTGGAATTGTAGTTACCCTCCCACACTAACGGGTCTGTCCCAGGCTTGGCTAACGTCACCGTTTTAGCATTACAATCCAAGATTGCAAATTGCGGAGAAAGCCAAGTCATACCCAGAATCACATCAAAATCGTCCATTTCTAAGATAACTAAATCTACATAAGTGTTGCTCCCCACAAAGTTCACCAAACAAGACCTATATACCTTTTCAACTACCACAGACTCTCCCACCGGAGTAGAAACACGAATAGGCATATCAAGTAATTCACAATGTAAATTTAGACCATTAGCAAATGAGGAAGACACATAAGAAAACATGGATCCAGGATCAAACAATACAGAAGCCATGCAATCACAAACCAGAAGATTACCTGTGATGACAGCATCAGATACCTCCGCTTCAGACCGCCCAGGGAAAGCGTAACAATGGGCCCTATTGTTCATCTGTCCGTTGCCCCTACCATGTTGTGATGTAGTGGCCCCAGTTTGCCCATTACCTCTGCCGTTTTGATGACCACCATTACCTCGACCACCACGTCCTCCAGAATAACGGCCTCTACCATGACCACCTCTACCTCTAGTTATTGGGGGTCTATAACTTGGTCTGGGACAATTTTTCCTAATATGTCCAATCTCCCCACATCCATAACATTCTTTGGAGTCAATCATATGCCGCTCGGAGAAGTGTTGACCGGTCTGAGGTGGTCCCCCAACTACAGTCTGTAGTGAAGATTGAATTGGTCGGACTGAGTAACTTCCCGAACCCTGTCCTCTAGTGTAAGAACCATTAAACTCACCTCCCTTTCGAAGCCTTTTTGATGTCGATGTTGTGGTGAAGTCGTCTGGCTTCACCCCTTCCACTTCTATCACAAAGTCTACCACCTCTTGGAAGGATTTTGCCGTTGCCGCGATCTGTAAGGCCGAAATCCGCAATTCTGACCTCAACCCCTTCACAAACCGGCGAATTCGCTCTTGGGGACTGAAACATAATTGAGTGGCATATCTGGATAGTGCACGGAACTTAGCCTCATAAGCATTAACCGACATCCTCCCTTGCTCTAGGCTCAGGAACTCATCCCTTTTCCTATCCCTCAAAGTCCGGGGGATATACTTCTCCATAAACAAGCTAGAGAACGAGGCCCAAGTCATAGGTGGTGCCTCTATTGGTTGACACTCGATATGTGACCGCCACCACATTTTGGCGTTCCCTTGAAACTGATTAGTCACAAACTCAACACCAAACCGTTATACTATACCCATCTTGTGTAGTAGCTCGTGACAGTCAACCAGAAAATCATAAGCATCCTCCGATTCAGCACCCTTGAAGACTGGAGGTTTCAATTTCAAGAACTTACTGAAAAGTTCATGCTGATCATTTGTCATTATAGGCCCAGTAGTCAGACGTTGAAACGTGCCTATTTCCCATGGAACATCCATGCGGGGAGCCATAGTAGCCGCATGTTGTACCTCCGGAGCCTAAGGTGCTGGTGCAGAGAACACTGGGGGTGTCTGGCCCTGATCAGACAACCCACTGAGATAGGCGAGAACCTGATTGATCATCTCTGGGGTAGGTTGGGGTGGCATTTCCTCATTTTGCACTTGTTCAGTTTCCCCATCCTCCCCTTCTCTTATTACCTCCTCAGTCAGGGGAGGAGTCACTGCCCTAGTATCGGATGGGCTAGGTGCTCGTCCTCTTTCCCTAGAGGACGTCCTCCCACGACCTCTACCACGGCCCCTTGCCGTTGTTCTTCCTCGAGCCACAGCCCCAGTGGCTGGCTCAGTTGTTTCTTGTCTAGCCGGTGTTGGTGTTGGCGTAGTCATTGCTCTAGTTCTAACCATCTGCGAAAGAGAGTGAAGATGGTCAGATACCAATTCGTATCGCCTAGATACCAATTGGACTCAAGTAGTAGCACGAAAGAAAGAATGAAAGAGTGAAATTTTTCCTAAAGTCTTATAGCCTCTCAAGGAAAAGTAACGGCGTCCCCCTACCGTTCCTTAAGACTCTACTAGACCTGTTCTTGTGTGATGAGACCAACGAACCTAATGCTCTGATACCAAGTTTGTCACGACCCAAATCCAGGCCGCGACTGGCACCCACACTTACCCTCCTATGTGAGCGAACCAACCAATCTAAACCTTAACATTTCAATGTAATAACAACAGAAAATAATGCAGAAGACTTAAACTCATTAATAAAAACCAATTCAATAACTATCAATATTCAACATCTACTATTCCCAAAACCTGGAAGTCATCATCACAAGAACATCTACTTTGAACTACTAATTCTAAGAGTTTCTAAAAGCTAAAAATACATAAGAAGCTAGTCCATACCGGAGGTTCAAGGCATCAAGACATGAAGGAGAAGATCCAGTCCAAGCTAGAAGCATTAGCTCACCCTGAATTTTCGATGTAGTAAGACTGGCTTGAATTACTATTGAGTCGAAGACGACGGCACGTTTGCTGCACTCCACAAATAAACAAGAAGAAAACATAAAAGTAGGGGTCAGTACAAAACACGGGTACTGAGTAGATATCATCGGCCAACTCAAAATAGAAATCAATATATACCAATATTATCATAAAATCAACCATGATACTCAACATGTAGCAACAACAAGTACTATATCATTAACAATTACCGTCAAGTTCACACATGAGGACTCAAGCCTCAATACCATACTCATTTGGGAATTATATTCATTAGATTGAGTATATTAACATCTTTCAAGATTCATTATCTTTATTTCTCTTGTGTCGGTACGTGACACTCCGCTCCCTCATATTCATTAATCCTCTTGTGTCGGTACGTGACACTCCGATCCCCTAAATCTACGTGTCGGTTCGTGACACCCGATCCCCTAATTCTACGTGTCGGTTCGTGACACCCGATCCCCTAATTCTACGTGTCGGTTCGTGACACCCGATCCCCTAATTCTACGTGTCGGTTCGTGACACCCGATCCCCTAATTCTACGTGTCGGTTCGTGACACTCGATCCCCTAATTCTACGTGTCGGTTCATGACACCCGATCCCCTAATCTCTTTCTATCAATTCATCAAGCCTTCTTTTATACCAAGGCATCATCAATCTCATTACTTTAGTTCATCAAGCCTTCTCCCTTACCAAGGCATCATCATTAACAAGAGATTAGGTTTTTATCAAGATTTGGGATTCAATAGCTTCATCATGCTTAATATAATCACAATTATATAATCACGTTCATGCAAGCATACGATTAAGCACATAGCAGGGTTTACAATACTATCAATACATATCATTCTCTATTGAGAGTTTACTATGAAAGCATGAAAACCATAACCTACCTCCACCGAAGAATTGGAATCAACAAGCAATCTCCCAAGCTTTGATATTCTTCTTCCTCGTTCGACTCTCTCTCTCTCAATCGATCAATCTATCTCTCTCTTTTCTTTTCTCTTTTCTTATTCAAAACCCTCTTTCTTTTACCCTAATTAACATATAACTAAGTGTAAAAGATGACAATAATACCCAACTAATTAACCCAAAATTACCTCTTTTATCCCTCAAGAATTTTGAGTTATTAATGTAAACCCACGAAGTCTATAATTAAGGAAAGAATAGTCCAAAACGTCCCTTAAAACGTGTAAAGAAATCCGATTCTAACTGGGATTGCGTAACCTGTGACGGGCCGTCGTGACTGCAAAGGTCCGTCACTCAGGTCGTCGTGAGGGCCAGGACTTTATTTTCACCAAGGACACTGTGACGGTCCGTCACACCTGTGACGGTCCGTCCTGCAAGTCCGTTACGAAGTTCAGAGAGTCGATTTTTAGTACCCAATTTTAGAATTCCTAAGTATATTGAAACGAGACATCTGTGACGGACCGTCGTGCCTGTGACGGTCCGTCGTGGGTTCCGTTGTTTCAGCCAATTTTCCAGAAATAAAATCTGCTGCTCAAAACGACTAAACAGGTCGTTACAAATCCAAAGAACAAACCCACTTTTATCCGCACTTCCTTACTAAAACTCTTAATTGTCTTCACATAAGTATACTCTTTAGGACTTCCTTTACCCATATGCTTGTCATTTAATATTGATCCAATTTCTTGGACAGTACGATGAAATCACCACTCATTTAAAAATTCCTAAAATATATTAGATCTTTTTAATAGATTGAGATTTGAATCAATGCTCATTTATATTATCAGTTAAAAGCTTGGCTCATTTATGTCATTATCATTAAAGTAAAGGTTCATTCATGCCATTATTTTTTAACAATGGTTTTGCAAAACCATTTTTGATACGTGACCAATTATAATTCGACCACATCATCAATTTTTTAATTAAAAAAATAAAAAATAACTAATTCAATTTTTATTCAGAATTTTAATTTTTTCATTAAAAAAAATGATGATGTGGCCAATTATAAAATTCGAAATTAAATTAAATTTTAAAAAATTTAATTCAATTTTTTTCAAAATTATGATTTTTTTAATTAAAAAAATTGATGATGTGGCCAAATTACAATTGGCCACGTGTCAAAAGTGGTTCGCAAAATTGTTGTTAAAAATAATGGCATGGATGAGCCTTTTCTTGAACACTAATGATTTTAATGAGCCAACTTTTAAAGGATGACCTAAATGAACCTTTTCTGAAAATTCGATGCCATATTTGAGTCTTTTTCCTAAATTTTATCTAAATAAGTACCACAACGAAATATTTACGTCAAGATAATTACTTCAAAATCTATCTGTTATATATGTATATAAAGCCAAATAATTAGAGAACAATTATTTTGAAAAATGATATACAATTTTTTTTTTCTATCTATGCATAAAAAAGATTGAGCATATAACTTTTTACTTCTATGGATGTGACTTTGTACTTGTTGAGACAAAATTACTATAATCAACTTCATATTTAGAATTACTACTAGCACTAAAATTAGTGTATGCATTAATATAACAATTTTTTAAGCAGTAAAATTTATTATTTATAATTATTGTATATAATTATAAGTTTTTCATTTTGTAGGATGATTGGTGTTTAATGTGCAAATTTGAGTTTTTATTTTTATTTTAATATAGTGTTGAAGTTATTATTTACACATATTTAGTGTATAACATTTATTTGAAAATATTATTTAATAACAAGTTAAATTTTGAAATTGTTAATAGATTATTTTTATAATTACATTTATTAATTAATCGTGCAATCGCGGACATAAATACTAGTTTAAGATACAAAGAGAAGTCTTTCCATCCAAGGTTTTCCTAAATTCTTTGACTCTAAGAACTTCATAAAAAAAATATTTTTCTTAAGACCAAATACTAAAATTTCAAGATCAAAGGTTTTTTTTTCAAGAAAGCTAACGATATTCTAAATTGATGTACATACTTCCTATCACATGAACCCCATTTAATTATAAACTTGATATTTGTTTATAAAGATTATTATATGATGTTTCTTATATATCAATTTCGGAATTGAAAGGCAAGTCCAAAAGTAGACGTTTTAAATGCATATTTTGGAAGGAGAAGGAATATGAATGTTCTCATATGTACTATTTGATAGTTGATTTTTTGAAAAGTACTTCAGTAAAGAAAAGTGAAACTAATATAAAGTAAATTCTCTTGGAGGACTATTGAGCATATTGATATTCATCATTTTGGAAGTAGTATCGAACATCAAATTGGGTAAGATTCTATTTTTAACTTGAAACCTCATAAAATAGCCAACGTAGGATAGGGTCGTTCGACTTTTGGACGACTCTTCACAGCCTCAAGAAGATTTTTTGGATGGATTCATAGTTATTAGTTGGCATCTTATACTCCGAAAAAATATAGAATGTCCCTTGCAATGTAGGTGAAATGTGCTATCATCGATAGATTCATAGTAATGATTGTCGGTTAAAGAAACCTTCCATAATCTAAACTCATATTGATTTGGTAGCATATCTTATTGTAAAGTACAAATGGTTTCAGTATTTGTTCATATATTATTTTACTTGACATGTATTTAGTCTTTACTCATTAGTTTAGTTATTGTTTTATTCATTCATGTTACATACTTGTACATTCAACGTATCGATGTCATTAGATATGTATCTTTTTATGATGCAGATTCAAGTATATATTTAGGATTATCAACAAGCGTTCAATTGAGATCGTTTTATCTACTCGTTATTTTTCTGTAAGACCTCCCTACTTTTGGAGGATTCCAATTTTATTGCTCTATAGTAATAGCTCAGACCAATCTTCCACGAACGTTCCATTGAAATTGTTCCGTGAATCTTGTTCCGACACCAATATTTATATAGTATAGATTTCATGGACAAGAAAAGTTAGACAATTTTCAAATTTTTTTCTGAGATGCTTTATTAAACACTTACTATTTATATTAAGTATTTTTATATGTTGTTTCAAAAGTTCTTTAAACAATTTAAATGCTTATCTATTAAAGCTTACTCTTTTTCTATAGAGTTGTCAGTGTCATAATTGTCAGACCAAGTGTTCACTTGAGTACCAACGATGGTTCTCAAGTATCAGTCACGTACAGGGTGTAGGCTCGAAATATGACGTTAAATTGATTAATTTTTATTTATTATTTTGAATATTTTAATATTTATAGTAATTATCTAAATAAATAATATCTATCAATCTTATAACATGTAAAAAGTTAAAATTAAATTAAAACATACATAAAATCACATATTGCCACAATCCGCCTCGCCCAACATAAGTTTAAAAAACACACAATTCAATCCACCCTCCATTCCAGCCGCCCCCGCACAACATTAAACTCGTCCCGCCCTACAAAGCTTTAAACTTACCTCGCCATTGCCATCCTTAGTTATAAAAAGTGTTATGTGTCTTAGCTAAAGGAAAGAAACATATATCTTGTACTCATGAGATAATTATTAAAAAATGATGAAAATTTGAATTAAATATGTTAGTCTATAACTACATCTAAAATATTTATTTTTCAAATTTGATGATAATTTAGGTGGTCATAAAATTTTGATCTCTAATTGATTTGAAATTTGATGATTCCATTTAAAATTCCATAAAAATGAAAGAAACAAACAAAACATCACCTATATTCTAACACAACAAGTGTTTACTACGAATCAACATGTTTTTTTGTTGTTTGTGTTAAAATATTATTTTATTTATTTTATTTTACTTGATTCATATTTACTTGATATTTCCCTATAAAAATCTTATAAGAGGTTTATTTTATTTAACTAACTTTATCAATTATATTTTTTAAATTTTAAATTTAACTACCAATACTTTATGTAAAATGGATAATCATAAAAAATTTATTTCAAAGTTGTCACAGATACACAAATAATATAAGTATATGTAAATCGAATATCAAAATTGGATAAAATACACAAATAATATAAGTATATGTAAATCGAATATCAAAATCGGATAAGTTCGTAGCAGAAGAGATGCTAAATGAAGATTCCTTAATCACCAGAATTTGTGATTATGTCCGTCTTTTTTATTAGACATAATATATAAATGTATCCTTTAATTTGTCTCATTTTGTATTTATGCCCTTCAATTTTGAGTATGTGATAGACACTTAAACTTGTATAAACTTGAACAAGTAGATATACGAGTCCTATGTGGCATAATACACGTAGGACACCACATAGGACAATAAATAACATGTAGGATGCCATAAGGACTCATGTGTCTACTTGTTCAATTTTGTACAAATTTAAATGTCTACTTGTGCAAATCCAAAAGTTAAAGAGCATAAATATAATTTAAAGCCAAATTAAAAGATATATTAATATACTATGCCTTTTTATTACTATATATCTTACATCTCATTCGTCAATTTTCCACCTTTTTAAAATATGAATCATGTTCTTTTTACGTAATTGTCAATTAAGTGTTTTTTAAATATAAAAATAACACTACACACTTATTTAAGATGTTAAAAATCAAGTTATAAACAAACTTTTTAATAATAAACTACTTATAGCATATTATTATCAAGTTATAGCATTTCAAGAAATAATATATTATTCTCATTAATTTTTTAAAATAATAATTAACTTATTTAAATAATTCAATTACCTTATTTAAACCAATGTAGTTAATTAAATTTATTATTTTAAGTTACCTTTTTTAAACAAACTCTTAATTAATGTAATTTAAATTAAATGTTATATAGTTACCTTTTTTAAGATAACTACAAAATAATAGGAATTTTATCTCTAAAACAGTTACATTTTTATTTTTAAAACTGTAAAACGTTATCTAAAAAAAAATATTTATATTCCCCAAATTTTTGTTCTTCCCCAACTCTTTTTCAAAATCATTACCTCTGCATGCCTATCAAAACTTTTCACCATAATTCGCACGCCTAATTTATTTTCACCAAATCTTTTCTCAAAATCACTTCTCTCTTAACAGTCTTCTTCAAGAATTCTCAAATATTTGCATTCAAATCTTCATTTTTAGCACTCAAATCTTCAACTCTTGCGATAAACAAATTGTACAATGTCGAAAAGAGGCAACGAAACCCCGAGAAAAAGTAGAAGATTGAATGAAGAAGCAAGCTCAAACGATTTTCATGCTCCATCTTTCAAAATTTTATCACAAACACAATCTCAACCTTCATCTGTTAAAGTTAAATCTAGATCAGGGAAATCAACAATAGAAAAAAAAACATCCAAAGGTGTAACGACCCGTTTAGTCGTTTTGAGCAACAGACTTCAATTCTGGAAAAACTGGCAGAAGCGACGGACCCCACGACGGACCGTCATGGGCACGACGGACCGTCACAGGGTCTCGTTTCAAAACACTTAGAAATTCTGAAATTTGGTACTGAAATCGACTCTCTGAACTCTGCGACGGACACGCAGACCGTCGCAGGGTCTCGTTTCAAAACACTTAGAAATTCTAAAATTTGGTACTGAAATCGACTCTCTGAACTTTGTGACGGAATGGCAGGACGGACCGTCACAGGTGTGACGGACCGTCACAGACCCTTGGTGGAAATATTGGGTCTCTGAACCTTGCGACGACCTGCAGGACGGACCGTCGCAGGCACGACGGTCCGTCACAGGTTGCGCAAATCCCAGGCAGAGTCGGATTTCTGGTGAAGTTTTAAAGGACGTTTTTGGACTATTCTTTCCTTAATTATAGATTTCGTGGGTTTATATTAATAACTCAAATTCTTGGGAGTTAAAAGAGGTAACCCTAAGTTAATTTGTGGGGTATTATTGCCATCTTTTATTCTTAATTATATACTAATTAGGGTAAAAGAAAGAGGGTTTGAATAAGAAAATAGAAAGAAAAAGAAAGAGAACGAGTAGAGAGAAGCGATCGAGAAGAAGAGGAAAACACCAAGCTTTGAGGATTAACTTGCTTGATTTCAATTCTTCGGTGGAGGTAGGTTATGGTTTTCATGCTTTCATAGTAAACTCTTAATAGAGAATGATATGTATTGGTAGTATTGTAAACCCTACTATATGCTTAATTGTATGTTTGCATGAATATGATTATGTGATTGTGATAAGATAAGCATGATGAAAATATTGAATCCCAAATCTTGAAAAGAAACTTTAATATACATTATTAATGATGATGCCTTGGTATAGAAGAAGGCTTGATGAATTAAAGTAATGGGATTGATGATGCCTTGGTATAGAAGAAGGCTTGATGAATTAAAGTAATGGGATTGAGGATGCCTTGGTATAGAGAAGGCTTGATGATTTACAGAATGATATTAGTGGATCGGAGTGTCACGTACCGACACATGTAGGGGATCGGGTGTCACGAACCGACACGTAGAATTAGGGGATCGGGTTTCACGAACCGACACGTAGAATTAGGGGATCGGGTGTCACGAACCGACACGTAGAATTAGGGGATCGGGTGTCACGAACCGACACGTAGATTTAGGGGATCGGGTGTCACGAACCGACACGTAGATTTAGGGGATCGGGTGTCACGAACCGACACGTAGATTTAGGGGATCGGAGTGTCACGAACCGACACAAGAGGAATAATGAATATGAGGGATCGGAGTGTCACGTACCGACACAAGAGGAATAATGAATATGATGGAGCGGAGTGTCACGTACCGACACAAGAGAAATAAAGATAATGAATCTTGAAAGATGTTAATATACTCAATCTAACGAACATGATTCCCAAATGAGTATGGTATTGGGGCTTGAGTCCTCATGTGTGAACTTGACGGTAATTGTTAATGATATAGTGCTTGTTGTTGCTACATGTTGAGTATCATAGTTGATTTTATGATATTACTTGATATATACTGTTTTCTATTTTGAGTTGGCCGATGATATCTACTCAGTACCCGTGCTTTGTACTGACCCCTACTTTTATTGTTTTCTTCTTGTTTAATTGTGGAATGCAGCAAACGTGCCATCATCTTCGACTCAACAGTAATTCAAGCCAGTCTTCGTCACACCGGATCTTCAGGGTGAGCTAACGCTTCTAGCTTGGACTGGATCTCCTCCTTCATGTCTTGATGCCTTGAACCTTCGGCACGGACTAGCTTCTTATGTATTTTTAGCTTTTAGAATACTCTTAGTTTAGTCATTTGATTGTAGATGTTCTTGTGGTGATGACTTCCAGATTCTGGGGATAATGATAAGTTTTTGAGTAATAGATGTTGAATATTGATAGTTATTGAATTGGTTTTTTTTATTAATGAGTTTAAGTCTTCCGCATTATTTTCTGTTGTTATTACATTGAAATGTTAAGGTTTAGATTTGTTGGTTCGCTCACATAGGAGGGTAAGTGTGGGTGCCAGTCGTGGCCCCGGTTTGGGTCGTGACAAAAGGAAAACGAAAAGAAGAGAAAGGGGAAAGAAAAGAAAAATGTAGATGAATCTGAGAAAAGGACGAAAGAAAGAGAAAATAAGAGGAAAGGAAAAGAAATCGAGGAATCATCAGATTCTGAATCTGATTTTGTGGAAGAGTTGATAAAATCAAAATCCAAAAAACCAAAAGCATCTGAAATCGATACTTCACATTTACAAGAAGAAGAAGAAACAGTTAAACCCAAAAAAAGTTCAAAGGTTAGTAAAAGTTAATTTTTTTAAAAATTTTTATGTTCTGTTATTTTTATTTTCAGTTATTTGGGTATAAAATAGTTAAAATATAAATTTTGTGTAAATAAATAATGTATGAATTGTGTATGATTCATTGTATGAAATTACAGATCTCTTCATATTACAATATCAATTGCTGAAACATGTATTTTTTTTATGTATGATTCACTGTATGAATTGTGTATGATTCACGGTATATATAAAATGTGCATGAATTGTGTATAAATTTTTTTGTATCAAGTTTTTTGATACTGTTGAATAGTAATATCCATAATTAATTATACTTTATGTTTTGATTTGTATATTTTGGTGTTGAATATATTGTGTATGAAAGAATGTTGTAAGTTTGTTTGAAATGTGTATGATTATATTGTATTATGTTTTGTATACTATGTGTATGAATTATGTATTTTTTAATATTATGTTGTAAGTTTGTTTGAATTGTGTATGATTTACTGCATTATGTTTTGTATACTATGTGTATGAATTATGTATTTTTCAATATTATGTTGTAAGTTTGTTTGAATTGTGTATGATTCACTGTATTAGTTTTGTATTACATGTGTATGATTAATTTATTTAATTTTTACAATTTTTTAGGAGAAGAAGACACAAACACATTTGTCTTTATGTATTAACATAAATGTGTTTGCGGATTTGTTGACCTGTTTACGTCAAGATAAGTTTCAACAATTCCTAGATGAAACACCTTTTGGATTTTTTTATAATTTGCATCACATTAAAATCCAATGTCAATTGTTGAGACACTTATTTATAATGGGGAATGAAAATGTTAGGGATGACTTTGGCATTATGGAAAATCAAAGAATGATGAAGGCGCAATCACTGAAAGTGAAGTTACAGGAACAATTGCTAGCAAGAAGGTTGGACCTCGAACTCATAAAGAACAAGTTATGGACACCACCAATTATCCTACTCCAAAATTCCATATCAGGAAGTAGAAATCTTCATGGCACAATGTACATTTATTTGAATGACTTGTTTTTTTTTTAACTTATGAACAATTTATGTATTTTTCCAGTTTTTTTATTATGACTACTCTGATGGTTTTATATAAATTACTACTGATTATTACTAAATGTGTCTCACTTTAACGTATATGAATACTGTATGAATCATGTATGAAAATCATATGAATTATGAATGTCATATTAAAATTTGATATATAGTACATAGTAATGTTAAATTATACCATAAATTTGTTTTGCATGAATACTATACACTTTCAAATACAAACAGTAAGGGATATTAATTATATTACTGGTATGAATACTGTATGAACACTATATGAATTATATCATACAATTATACATTAATAAATGTGTATCACCATCTTGCATACATTATTCATACCAGTAATATACATACAATTTGTTTCTGTTTGTATTTTTATTATGACTACTGATGGTTTTATATAAATTATTACTAATTATTTTTAAATGTGTCTCACTTTAACATATATGAACATTGTATGAATCATGTATGAAAATCATATGAATTATGAATGTCATATTAAAATTTGATATATAGTACATAGTAATGTTAAATTATTCCATAAATTTGTTTTGCATGAATACTATACACTTTCAAATACAAACAGAAACAAATATTAATTATATTACTGGTATGAATACTGTATGAAAAATGTATGAATTATGACAAATTATAAAATATATTTTTCACAATACAAACAGAAACAAATTGTATGTATGTTACTGGTATGAACAATGTATGAAAACTGTATGAATTATAACATATTATAATTTAATATGTATAACATAAACATACATTATTTTTTTATATGCAAGTATTGAATTTGTATAAATGTATAAATTTTGTATGTAGCCACCATTATGAATGCAATAACTGAATAAATGTTATATGATTATATGAATTATTAATGTTAACATATGTCAATATATGAACAGTTGTATATACGATGTATGACATTTGTATGAAAAGTAATATTATTCAATAAAAAACATTTTATAACAATGTAATGCCTCAAAAACACAGATTTAACATTACGACATCATTGTTTTTGTACAGGATAATTTGAACAAGTCTTCCTATTGTGTCCAACCTGATGGCATCTACTGCATGTTCTTTTTGTCTTCTTGAATTTCACATCTGCGAACCCCTTCCGCCGTTCAAGTTTGGGTCTTTCTACTGCTCTTTTTGGACCAGGCGGCATTAATTTAGGATATGAAATATAACTTCGTATATCCCATGTACGCTCGACAGGAATGGCATAAGCATCTTTGAAATTCTTGAGGCTATAAAAAGCAGAACATATGCAATATAACATGGGAATTTAACATATGCAATATAACATGCAATTTAACATATGCAATATAACATGGGAAAAAAATACGACACATTAATAAAATATTAAAAAAAACTAACCTGATGAATTCCATTTGCCACCATGTTTAATTAAAATTGACACAATTTTCTCCATCAAATCAAATCTAAAATTTTTCAACATTCAATTTTAATTGTTTTTCCAAAAAAAAAACGATAAAATATGACAGAATTCGAATATATGAATATAGTTCAAATTCTGGAAAAAAAAATGATACACGTTTATGGAAAGAAAGATAACAGAATACAATTTTTTAAGAATAAAAAAACAAAAATAATTACCATTAAAAACGGATTGAGATAATTAAGGTGCATAGCTATAATTAATATATTTTAAAATCCCTTAAAAGGTGCACATTTTGTTATCAGTTAATAACAGTAACTACATTCAAGGAAATTATCTAATTTTAATTATTCATTTTTTAATTTTATTTTTCGTCCTATTTAAAATAAATATTTACAATATTTTAATTTAAAGAAATGCTATAAGTTGATATATTAAATGTTATAGAATGAAAATCAAACTCTTATGCCATAACTTGAAAATATGACTACATAATATGCTATATACCTAATTTACACGGAAAATAAATTATAAGTACATATTTTTTAGAATGAAGTATAAAAAGAAAAAAATCATTAATTTAGATATCAAAACAAAATATTAGTATTTATATTTGTAATAAAATTCAAATATGACATAATAAACTTAAGAAATTTATAAATCGATCTAACTTTATAATTATACATGAAATAATAGAGGAGTATTAAACTATTTAACCATACATACATCACTACCATATATATATATATATTATATTTAGCTCTAGTTTAAAATAAGACATAATATATGAATATGCCTTTTAACTTTGCTTCGAATCACATTTACGTCTTCAACTTTGGGTATGAACAAGTAGACACTTAAACTTATATAAAGTTAAACAAATAGACACACATGTCCTACATATCATCCTACGTGTCATTTTTTATCCTACATGGTGTCCTACGTGTATTTTGCCATGTAGGACTGATGTGCCTGTTTGTGCATTATGAAAATTGGAGGTCAAAGTTAAAATTTGACACCAAATTTAGAATTCAATATATATATTATACCTTAAAATAATTACACATATTACCACTTTTAATATTTATATCATATATTTTAATTTTTTTTATAAGATACAGAAATTTCTTAAATATGATATTGAATAATTATCTTAAATTTAAATATGTTAATTAATGATCATAACAAGTTAAATTTTTTCAATTCCCATTTGGCATCTGCCGCCGGCCATTCCCCACCCCAATGTCCAATAGCACACTTTCTTTCTTCTTCTTCTCCCTCTTTGATTTACTCCTCATTCTTTCAATACATTTTTGCATATTCAAATCAGTATTTTATATATAGGATTGATAATTGTTTTACTATTCACATGTATCTTGGTTTGCTATCAAAGTTAAAATTCATAAAGTTTTTAAGTTCAATTTTTATTTTTTTTATATATTTAATTTTATATTTTTGATATTATTATTTCTCAAACGCTTTAACGACAGAATATTCTTAAAATCGAATGATTCTTGTTAAAGGTAGTATATATTAACAATATTATATTAAGTCAGGCAAATTTTATTTGTTTATTTCTACTCATGAATTTTTCATTGCAGGGATAGATTCTTCATCATCCATTAAAGTCGAGAATAGAGTTAAGTATAGAAACGACTCAATCAAGATGGAAGAGTTATGTCAAGTTTTATTAACAAAACAAATACACCATTAGATATGCAATAATGTTGGATACAAATCATGTTTATATGTATCTAGTTAAGAGTTCATATATCTAACTTAAGAGTATTTATGAAAAAAAATTCAGATTCTAAAAAGATAATAATTTTGAAGAAAATTACCTTTTTGGATTAATAAGTATAACAAATGGAGCGCCCCAACAAATACATTAAATAAATTTAGATACTTCTATTATACATATGTATCTTAGTATTTAGTTTGTTGGATACATCATATATATATATATATATATATATATATATATATTATATATCTTTTATTAATAATATTAATGAAGTTATTATTTCAAAGAATAATAGAATGAAATTAATTAAACATACATTGATTTCTGCCTTATATTAAGGGAATTGATTAGTTTAAAATTTTAAATTAATTGTCCATTTATTTTGAAAGTTCTCAATTACTTCTCTAATTAAGGAAATCAGATACAACTAATTAATTTAAACAAATAAAATATGTATATCAGTTTTAAAATTCGACAGGTACATGTATCTCGCGGATTTCAACTCGTGTAACCTGGATGAAATATAATAAAGAAAGTAATATTTGAAACTATCGGGAATCTTAGATATTAGGACCTAAACTAGTGGGATTTATGTAGTTTAAATGACAGAAATCACATATTTTTAAGGCAAAAATTAATAATTATCCTTTATAAATTTATAATTACAGAAATCTCTCAAACTGATACAATAATATAAGCGTTGATACATTAATCTAGTGCGTGAGATACATTAATAGTTAAGTAAGATACATTATATTTTATACATGATACACTAATCTAATGTACATTTTATACACGATACACTAATCTGATGTGTGAGATACATTAATTTGATGCGATGATACATTAATCTGATGCGTGAAAATAAGAAATTTTAAAAATTAATAAAACTAATAGGAGATAATAATAATAAGAAAATTTAAAAGTGAAATTTCTCTAAATTTTCCTAAATAAAATCAGTACTCCGCAGTCCAATGCTCAATCACCTGACACAGTTGGAATTTTTATTTATGACTGTGTTTCCTTGATTAAAATTATTTAAAAGTTTAATTAGGCGTAAAATATCAATTTCAAAAAGTTAATTTTTTTTTGTACGAAAATTATCAAAACTTTTTCAACTTTTACTCAAACTGGAATCTTAGTGGATGAATGCATTATGTTTATAATTAATTTATTAAAATATTTTAAGATGCCGTATTGATAAATCGCAAAGTTTAATAATTCAACAATATACCAGAATTTTGTTAGGGTAGTTAAAGATCAAACTAGTGGTTAAGTTAGTAATGCTAATCACACTATTATTAGACACAATGTATATAAGTAGGAATCTATCTTTGTATACTTAAAACTTTGAAATGAAGATTACAAAAGTCTCAATTGTATCTAACATCTCAACGTAGTTACCGTGGAAAATGTAACTTTTTTTTTCCGAATTGGGATCAACTGCGATAATAACTTATTTAATATAATTTCATAAGTAATATTTCAAAAATGTGAGATAGAACGCAAATCGTATCTATACTTTTAACGTAATAAAAATGTGATTTTTGATTTATCTCAAATGAAGAAAATTTTTATTTATTTATTTATTTATTTATAAAAAAAGGTCGTCTCGTGACATGTAGTGTTATTGGAGAAAAAAAAGAAACCCCAAAATGTGAATACTATGACTTCATCAAATAGTTATATTATATTAATCTCACCCCTTCGTCTATTTAATTATCATGATTTTTTTTAGAGATAAATTATAAGAATTTTAATTAATATTTTATGATATACTTTTTATTATATTGATATTCAAAAAATTATAATTTATAATATTTTTATATAATTTTTAAATATTAAATTTTTTATTTAAAATATAAAATTAATCTAATTTAATTTAATTTTAAAAATTAAATAAAATTAACTTTCAGAAAAATACAAATGACGATTAAAAATAAAGAGAGAAAATATATAATATATGAAAGCAAGAGGATGTGATATGGAATCCTGGATTGTTCCACCATCTAAAAGATGATGGCCGTTACTTACAAAATAAATAAATTTTTTCTAACTTTGACAATTTTTATTTTGTTGAAAAAAGATAAATATTATTATGAGCTATCTTATAAATGGTATATTACAAGACATTAATGTTTCTATCGTTTAAAAATTAAAGTATATATATATTTTGTTGGGTTTTAAAAAGGTGTGAATAAAAAATAAAGAGTTGCGATTTTTATGAAGAGTTGTGACTTTAATGAAATGTTGCGATTTTTACGAAAAAGTTGTGACTTTTATGAAAAGTTGCGACTTTTATGAAAAGTTACGACTTTTATGAAAATTGGTGACTTCTACGAAAGGTGACAACCTTTCTGAAAGATTGTGACTTTTTCAAAGGTTTGTGACCTTTCCGATAAGGCACAATAAAAACCTTTTTGCACAACCCTTTGTTTTCTATAAATTGAGGGATTTCCTCTCATTTTAATATAGAATTCATAGACTTCTTCTTCAACTAATAAATATAGTATTCGAAGAGTACTTTACTGCCATTGAGTGATTCGTTGACACCGGAGTTTTTGGTATCTATACTCTGGTAATTGAAATCATTTTACCCTGGGAGGTCATATTCCAAATCAAACCTCAAATAACAGAGGGGAGTAATTTCCTTAAGGGACACTGTGAGTTCAGTGGACTTGATATTTTTCCTATTAAATTTTTTTCAGATTCTTAATGAATTTCAAATGTTTTAAACTTTAAATGATTTTCAATTATATAAAAATATTTTAATATATGTAGTATTTTAATAAATAGTAATTTCTACACTTTCCTAAAGATTATTTAAATTCTAGCCTATTCTGTTATAATTTCTTCCAATCATAGCCACTCCAATTCAAATTTTATTCCAATTTGTTAAAGACGGATCTTCCAGGTTTGCTTCCCTTCTGATTAAAACCTCATATTTAGTTTTAACTGATTTGCATGCTTGTACTCTTTGTAAGAATCATTTCATTGTCGTATTATTTCGTGATTCAGTTCTTATGATTTTTTTTTTGATTATCCTCGTCTTGTTAAAATATCATACATATATTCATGCTATGATAGTCCGATCTCACACTTTAAAATCTTTGGATTGCTGATTCCTTGAAGTTGTTGTGGTGTTAGCTTTTAAAATAATGATAATATGAATGCTGATTTTTTTATTTCTTAAATTTGCATGCTAAGCTTTGTCAAAAGAGGCTCATGCTTTTGCTATTGCCTATTGTTTGATTGTGTATATATTTTCTCCCTCATATCTACGTGTTGTTAATCCTCAATTCGATCTCGCACTATTTTATTTGCTCTAGAGTAGGAATAACATATTGTCTAGCTTAGTTATGATCTTTACGCCCTTGATTGCTCAATTTAATGTTGGAATATAGTTTATAAGATTCAATAATAATAAACTTTTAAACATGGTAGTGTATCCTTCATTGACCTCTCTTACATGCTTATATATATAGCTGATTATGCTTATATTGATCTGCTAAAATAATATGATAAAAATATATTCATTTGTTAAAATTAAAGAATTTCTTACTTATTTTATATTTGGTAAAAAATATATATATATAATAAAGGCTGATTTATTACTTGTTTCATATTTGGTAAAAAATAATTTTAAAAATAATTCTAATTTTGGCTTGAGGAAAATAATATTACTCTTGCTAATCTGATGTCTTACTTCTTTATATATGTTGAAAGAATTTTGTTTGGCTCTTCATTATTGAAGGTAAAAGAATATTGTCTTCCTAACTTTATTATTACTTATTTATTTTTGGTAATGAGCATTTTAAATATTTTTCTGATTTTGGCTCCTTTTTATTTAAAGAAATATATATTACTCTTCTTATTTTATTACTTGCTTATATTTAGTACTCTTCTTATTTTATTACTTGCTTATATTTAGTAAAAAATATTTAAATAATTTGGCTAATTTGACTTCCTTCAAAACAAGTAAATGATATTATAATTAATTCCTTAAAAATATTTATTTTCCTTATGTGCTCTCCCCCTCTTTGCTATATAATTAAGAATCCCTCTCTTCATTATTTCATCAACTCATTCACACACACATCTTTCATAACAAGTTCCCTCATCAACTCATTCACTCTCTCTCAACACAAGAGCTCTTGTCCTCTTACCACTCATACTATTACTACTCTTAAACAAATTAAGATTTCGGTGTTCTTCTTTGTTACTACTTGGCTACTTTGCTTTGTTGAAATAGAAGTTGGATCAACTCGTTCTCATTGCTACCATCCCTTTCTGCTCAACCGGTTAGTATTCCTTTCGCATTCATACATTTATGAACTATTCCCCTATATATATAACTTGTTAAACAATTGCATATGTGTCTAATCTTGTCTAAATAAATGTGATTACTTGTGTAGCCATTTGATTGCTTTGGTAGGTTTCAAACTTGAAGTTCAAGTTGAAGATTAGCTATGAAGAGAGATTAATTCATTTAATTCATATATTTGAATCCATATTTTTTTTATTTATTCGAATTTTCGTAATATTTGTATAACTCTAAAGCTCTCGCATATGAAATATTTGGGGACCGCTTAAGGGGAGGGAAAGTTGTATGTTAATTATATATATATTTTTTATTTGCAAACTTATTTGTATTAGAAAGCATGCCTATAGGTTCGTAATTTATTTGACAATTTTTTTTTGATAAAGTAATTTTAGATCTAACCATAAAAATAAGTTATTGTTCAATCCTCCTTTAAAGCTTTGGATTGATTATGACATTTTTTTAAAAAAAATAAATTATAAGCACTATCTTCTAACCTATCGTTAGTGGAAAAGTCAAAGAAATTATGAGGTCTAGTTCCAATTTTTAAATTAAATCGACGCGTCCCCGGAAGTACCACCTAGCCAATGATTTTCAAAGGGATTATGTGTATTTACATGTAAATATTTATGTGCCTATATGCAAACTAAATTTTCAAATCATCTTCAAAATATAAACTTTCTTTTATTTTTCTAAGACTGGTATCAAAACAAAATTGTTTCTATGGTGGAGGAGCGCAATTAACAATATCGTGGCATCATCCTTATAAAGAACTATTTGTGCATCTTATGCCTTTTGTTTATCTCTTCATTAAGTGTTTAATATTTGATCAATATTTTAATCACATAGATCGTATGCTCAAACTTACTTCTCAAAAATCATTGCATTCGTCCTCCTTATAGGAATTTAGGCCTTTCTGATAGGCTCAAACTTACTTCTCAAATAAGAAGTAAAGCGGTCATGTCAAGTAAATAACCCAACTAGTGATGTTGGGATCGTTCCCACGAGGAAAATAGTCTAGACTTAACTTCAACCTGTTATTACTATTGTTTGGTCAATAACTTCCTTGGAAAGTAAAAACAATAAAGGGGGGTTTCTATTTCTAAATGAGTGAAAATAAATAACGAACTTGAAAGAGACACTTAACAGCTTTAAATGTTGGGTTTTAATCAATTAATCAAAGTAACTATGGTTTACGTGTTCCCCACAGGTTCATAACTTGATAATTCTAACTATAACAATTCTTTCCTAGTATCTTGCATGCAAAGTGATAAGTTATGTATTTCTAAATCTTTGTTCCGGTATCTAGAAAATCTCACTCCGCACCTTGCTCCGGCTACGTGTGTTGCTATCCTAACCCTTATCCTTACCTCATATTAAGCATCGTATTCGATATTTGACTAAGTTATTACCTCGTACCAATCAATACTAGCCTATTAGATACACTAAATCTATGTTGATAATTCTTTTCCTATTATCTACCTCCTTGGTCCGGCAAGTAGCATTAAGGCGAGTTCTAACGTTGGCCATCCGTTAAAAAGACTTTTAAGCGAAAGATTTATTAATACATGTAAGACACTAATCTAGAATTGTTATTTTAGTTAGGGTTTATCTCATTATTTGCCTATGATTCCCATAACCCTAGTTATGGAGTTTAGTTACTCATAGCCATAAACACAATATTCAAATATATTAAATACGAATTCATGTACTTACTTCAATGAGAAAGAATAAAATCCAAAGTTTGTTTGATTAATATCCAAAAATCACTTGCAAGAATCTCAAAATCAACCACTAATACACAAAGTCTAAAAATCTGATGTCTAATCTCATAGAGTCTCACAATACGGAGTCTAACCTCAAAAACAAGGTTTTTCGAACTATTTATATAAAAAAAACCTAATTAAATAAGCATTCTAATTGCTGAAAATCTGCCAAAACGCGGCTGGGTCGACGGACCTCGCGACGGACCGTCGTGGTCACGATGGACCGTCATGGACTCCGTCATCCCATACTTGTGCAATTTCTTCTGCTGCTATCTTCATTCCCTTTGACGACAAGTATGACGGACCGTCATAGGCACAACGGTCCGTCGAGGGTCTTCGTTCCAAAACACTTCAACTCTTGGAATCTGGGTACTGGGATCAATTCACTGAACTTCACGACGAACCTGCAGGACGGACCGTCATAGCCACGACGGACCGTCACAAGCTTCGTAATCCCACACTTGGTTAAACTTCCCCATCTTCCTTCAGCAGCTGCACTATGCTGCCACCTACGGACCGTCACAAGCACGACAGACCGTTATAAGCTCCGTAGGTGGTCTCTTCTGTATTTCTTCGCTCAAAATCTCCGTATTCAACTTTGGACAGATTTCCTGCAAAACAAAGAGAAAATTATATAAAAATTAGCGCAAAAAGGCTTTTGGACACACTAAACTTAAGGAAAAAGTATTAATAATACCGTGAAACCACGGTATATCAACACCCTCAACTTAATTTCGTTGTTTGTCCTCAAGCGATGCACTATGACTCACTACACAATCTTTGTACAATAGTATCCATGTTTTATTCTTTGTAATCATTTGGCTATCAATCCCGATTAATCTCATCAAATCTATGCATGCTATCACTATTAGGCTTGAATTATGTGGGATCAGAACATGACACAGACTCACGATGCACTAACACCTATCCTCTTCAATTTCTCACCGAGGTGCTAACAATTCTGGTATTGCAACTAATGTCCTCATTTTTAAAACAAAATCCTCCTTTTTTCACACAATGATTTCAGTTTGAGTATACGGATTATTTTTCAACACTCACTCTCAGAACAAAGTCACACTCATTCATACCTTTTGCCATAAGCTTGCCCTTATTTTCACTGCCTTAAGTTCGCTATACAACCCTTAGGATCACGATAGGACTTTTTTAGCTAGTAACATAGGCTCGGAGTCAGATAAGGTATATTTTGGTATACTTTAGTGAATTTTTGCCCTCCTTTACATATCGGCTAACCTTCCACTGTCTCTCATTTTATCTCGCCCAGGTTCTCATATTCTTTCACCTTGCTATTTTCTCTTCTTTCTTCATTTGTGTAAGTGACTCTCTTCTTTTCTTGCTTGTATTTCTTGTGTATTTTTCTTTTTCTTTACTTTTCTTTTCATCTAATTCTTGAGTCACTTTACTTTTGTTCTTTCTCTCTCTTTGTTCTTTCAACCCCACTTTCCAGAGCATTTCTCATAGTAGGCACCCTCAACTCATGGCAAAGCTGAGGTTGAGGGCCATAACAAAGGTTGTTTATGCATTAGCCACCCTCAACTTATGCTTTTGGCATAAGCTGAGGTGCACATGTCCAAGGAGGGACCAGGGCCAACACATTGTTCCCAGAAAAGATCAGTTGGGGTGAAAAAGAAAGGTCAAATTTTAAGCTCAGATTATTTGGATCAAAGAAGGATAAATTTCATTTGGTTTCTTTTCTTTAGGCTAGAAATGGGATATATTGAATAAGGGCCTATGATTCTTTCCTAATTGTCTATTACAGCTTACTTTTAGCAGGACTAGTTCTAGCTCAGTACCAATAGTGGACTATTCAAATTTCCTCACACTCTCTTGACATCTCATCACTAATTATCAGACCCCTAGTTCGAATTTAAGACTTAGGGTAATGCAATGGTGTAACTCTGTTTCATGCTTAAAGCCACACAATTATCAGTTACTATGCATAGTCATGCATTATTTTCCAGTTTATCAGGATATTATTTTAGCCATCATGCTTCAGACTTAAACTATGTACAAAAGATATAAACATGCCGGTTCAACAGAAAAAGTAATCAGTCTTTTTGGGGAAAAGAACACAGGCAAGGAAACCCAAAAGAGGATAGTGAATTGGGCTACTCAGACTTCACCCTAACACTCACTATCCATTTACCACACCCCCAACAAAAAGGCATGCAATTGTCCTCAATGCATAAAAATCTAAATACAAAAGTGGTAGGTGAAGCAAACCTGTGGCACAAAGCACCGTCGATCAGTAAGATGGTGGGTCCGGTTCCCCGGAACCCACATCCTCTGCAATCTGGATACCCTCAGTGGTGTCCTCAGCAACAACCGCACCATCAGTAGTGCCTCCTGCTATCTCCACAATGCGGGAGCTGGACGCCCCAGCCACTAACTCAAATGCTCTCATTCGGTTCGCCTCCTCCTCAGCAAGGGAGGCTCTCCTCGCAGCCTCTATATCTCGGCTCTCCTTCTTCCGTGCTCGCGCCTCGTCCTCTGCTCGACCCCTACGCCTCTTGGCACTCTCTCGAGGGGGAGGTGGTGGAATGTCTGAAGTAGCAAAAAGGGCCGCCAACACGGTGTCCTCAGCAGGCTTGACAGAAGGGGCCTCAGACTCCGGCACCTTAGCCTCTAAGATCGTGTCGATGTCTGCACGAATACTGTCGACTGCAGCCTAAAGAGTCGACACATCCACCGGAGAGCTAGTCGGGCTAGTACTCTCAACTCAAAGGCGTCCAGGCGCTGGTTAACCTCAGCGATCTTTCGCTCTGTAAACTGCATTATCTTCCTCTCTAGACGCTCTTCGGAATCAGTAATCGACCTCTGCATCAACAACTAGATATGATGCAGAAGAGTGACCATTTGTGCCTCTAGTTTTTGGACTCTTGAAAGCGGGACCAGTGCCGGTAGAGGGGCTGTGCGAGAGGAGCTCGGGGCTGTGCTACTACTCGAGATAGACTCGACCGGGGTAGTGTCAGTGGACGCCTGTGTAGCTGTGTGGGCCTGGGCTACCGTATCAGCAAGATCATCAGCAAGTAGGGCAGCTCTGGACGGGGCCCTCTGCGTGGAGCCAACTCATTGGCCTCGTCTCTGATGAGGCCGACATCTACAGTGTCCTGCGGGGTCTTAAGCTGATCTACGTGCCATATAGGCACACCTGCGGACCTGCAAAGGACAAAGATCATGCACGGGAAAAGGGTAGGTAGTAGTGACCTTGAATGCCCTCTTGTGCATGACTGCCTGGAGAAACCATGCGAAGTCCACCTCGAATCCGGCTATCATCACCGCCATCAACACTACTCGATCCCAAGTAACGATGTTATTAGCAGCTGTGGGGGAAAGGCAGTGACGGACAAGCAGCCACAAGAACTTTGCTGTGAATGTGAGGTTGGCCTTCTTGATGGCCCCCTTCGAATCAGTCACCCAATCGGCACCCTCTCCATCTACTGACAGGTGCAGGGCCATCCACCTCTTGGTGGTCTCTCTCAGTGCTGGCTCGCGCAAGAACTGGCCATCTTTTACTATCTGCCAGCGGTAGTCAAAATCGGTAGTGATAGGGGTCCGAGTAGCATATGCACTCTCGCCTTTTAGGAATCGGCGAATGGCTGGCAGGGAAATGTCAACCTGTAAGCCCCGGACTCGAACCTGCTCCAGTGGGGCCTGTTTAGCGGGGGCAGCCTGCCTATCGATTTGTGATCAGAGAGTCGCTACGTAGGATGCGTAGAACTCTCAGACCATTTCTTCGCTATATTGTCCCAACGGACGTGCTGTCCACTCCAAGTGATGCCTGGTGAAGAGGTTGTGGATCTCTGGCATCGTCGGGAGACTCCCTGTAAGTACCCGCCGCTCCAAAGTGAGTGTTCGAGTCATTACTCCTTTATCAGTCAGGAACTTGGCATCGGAGTAGACTTGAAACTGCCCGTTGACACACCACCGGTTGGGCTGGTCAGTGGCTGGAGTGGGGACCTGAGCTGGTGAGCCGGATGTAGAGTCTGAACTGTCAGTCTCATCAGACGAGGTCGACGCTGCAGCGGTGGTGGGTGCGGGAACCTCAGCAGAGCCAGAGGCTTCATCGAACGATGATACTCCCAAGGAGCCAGACGCTCCTTCCTCATTTGTGGCTGACCCAGAGGGTGTGCCGGTCAGTGTGTGCTCCTCATCAGACTGGGAGGCAGTGACTATGCCGGATGCCACCTTTTTGGGTGTGGCTCTGGGAGCACGTGCAACACGGGAAGGTGTGGAAGTGCCTGGGACACATACTCAGGGTCCCGCTCATTATCAGAGCCGATGATCATGTGTGCAGACGGGGCGACAGACATTGATCGCCCGCGTGCGTAGATTCGGTCTTGCTTGGGTGCCATAGTAGATAGTACCTATAAAGGATCAATATTAGTACGAGTAGTGGCACATAAGACAAGTGAAACCATACGAAATAAAACATTAAAAATAGTATGTCATTGCTGTAGAAGCAGTGACACACGATGGGCCAGGTGACGGCTCGTCGTGACTATGAGGGACAGTCGTGAGGTCCTTCATGTTTTACTTAGACTATGTATATATAGAGAACCCTGGAGGAGAGTCTCTGACTAGCATGACGGTATGTGCAGGACGGATCGTCACAGGAACGACGGTTCATCGTAGATGTCCGTCGTAGGACACTTGAGAAAAAAAATGGAGACCCTTAGAAGAGGGGTCTTTGACCGTCATGACGGTCATGCAGGACGGAACGTCGTGGGTTCGACGGTCCGTCACATGTGTCTGTTGAAGGACACTTGGAAAAAAAATGAGAGACCCTTAGAAAAAGGGTCTCTGACAACCAGAACGGTTGTGCAGGACGGACCGTTGTGAAGACCACGGTTCGTCACATGTGTCCATTGAGGAAACTTGGGAAAAATATGAGACCCTTAGAAACAGGGTCTCTGTCTAGCATGACGGTTGTGCAGGACGGACCATCGCGAGTACGACGATCCATCACATGTGTCCGTTGGGACAGGGGTGCTAGGGTTTTTGCAATGGACCTTACGACGGTCCGTCATCGGGGTCTCGTTCTGAATGATAGTGACAGAACTAAGGGTACCCTAAGCATCCCCGATTAACCCACATCAACCTAGTAGTGTTTTGGACTTACATGTGACTAACCCAACTACCTAGGAAACTAGCAATGCAAAAGCACCTATGTCTAGGGTGGTAAACATGGCAATTTCGAACATTTGTAACCTAGGTTAGAGAGAATCGTCTAAAGTAACAACATACGATGAGGAACTAAGCATAATACTAACTAGTAAACAAAAAGGCAAGATAAATGAGTATAAATTTAGAGACACATACCTTAGAAATGGAGAAAAACAAATGCACAAGTACTCGGTGGCAAGGTAGACACTCACAGCAGCAGTTTCCACTAGTAGATAACACTTTAGAGATTTGGCGAATTGTGAGAGGGCAATGATCGGTGGTTGAGAGAATGTGGAAGTTGAAAAGAGAGAGGAGATGAGAGGAATAATGAAGGAATGGGGTGAAATGAAGGGTTGGAGGGGGGGGGGGGTTTAAACAGTCTGATTTTGAAAAAGGGTCCAGTCGGGTATAACTCATTAATCACGCGACGGTTCACCAACGATAGTCCGTCCCAGTTGTGACAACCCGTCGTTGGTTCCGTCGTGTGTGCCCTAGTTTCAAAATAACAGAAAAATGTACCTGGTAGGATGGATGCATATGACGGTCCGTCGCAAGCGCAACGGTCCGTCGATGTGTCCGTCAGTGACTGCTGCAAAGTAATTTTCTGCAGAATTTCCTGGTGATATGCCTGCAAATTTAAAAACTTATTAGTAGAAAAATGCTACCCTTACTAAAAAGACTATAAGTATTGAGTTTCCTCCCAACTAGCGCCTAATTTAATGTCGCGACACGACTGGGGACCCTTGATTACTCAGACTTCATCAAGATAGTATGCTTCTAGCACTTTATTCCCCGATACTTTATGCCCAAAATAGAGTTTTATTCTATCTCTATTCCTCTTAAACCGCACTCCTTCCTTGGCTTTTAACTCAAATGCTCCATGAGGGAATACTTGGGTAATCAAGTAGGGGCTAGTCCATTTAGACTTGAGCTTGCCCGGAAGACAAGGCACCCTAGAACTTTCTACAAGCACCAAATCCCCAACCATAAACTCTTGTTTTGCATTTTTCTGTTCAGTCTCCTTCTTCATCTTTTCTTTGTGGGATACGGCAAATACCGATTGGAGCTCACCACTCCGCCTCATGGTCCTACAAATGCTGAAGGTCGCTTCTTCATTATTCAACTGAAATGTCATCTGTCCCTTCTCCATATCAACTAATGCTCTACCTGTAGCAAGGAATGCCCACCCCCAAGAATAATAGGCACTTCAAAATCGACCTCACAATCAAGAATAACAAAATCAGCCGGAAAGATGAATGACTCCACTTTTACTAGCACATCATGGAGTATCCCTATAGGCCATTTCACTGTCCGATCAACCATCAGTAGCCACATCGCAGTGGGTTTTGGATCCCCCAAACCCAACTTCTTGTAGATTGAGAGGGGCATGAGATTTATGCTTGCCCCCAGATCACATAATGCTTTCACAAAATGTAATGACCCAACTGTACAAGGAATAGTGAATGCACCAAGATCTTCTTTCTTTTGTACAAGGGATCTTGTAGCAATAGCACTACAATGCTACAGTCTATCATCATCCTCAAAAGAGACCGATCTTTTCTTGGTGACCATATCTTTCATAAATTTTGCATAACCGGACATTTGTTCTAGAGTTTCTACAAAAGGGACATTAATAGAGAGCTGCTTCAACATTGTTATGAAGCGCCGGTTACCATCCTCGGTCTTTTTTACTAATATCTGAGGGAAGGGTGGTGGTGGCCTAGGCATGGGAATTACCTTGATAGGTACTTCTGCATCTTTTCCATTACTTCCCTCTGCTTCACCACTACCCTTTACCACATTATCATTATCCTTTCTCACATTTTCCTCAGTAGATGGCATAGGTGGGTTAATGGTTTGCATACCACCCCTAGTAGTGATTGTCATACAGTGCGCATCATTCTTTGGATTTTGGACAGTGTTGCTAGGAAGAGTGCCCGGTTGCCGTATGTTCACTGTCGCAGATAATTGGGCCACTTGCACTTCGATCTGTTTAATTGAAATTGCATGTGTATCAACTTTTTGCCTAATACTAGCTAAATCACACCTCAACTCTTTAATGTGTTCATCACTAATGTCGAACCTCCTCATCATTTTGTGCAACATATCCTCAACTCGCACCATACTATCTCCACCATCCCTAGGAGTAACTTCACAATTTTGAGGAGGGACATAGGGCCCATTCCTATCGTTTCTATTAGCATAGTTACCCCTGTTAAAGTTGTTGTCGCGGTTGTAGTTTCCATCTCGGACACAATGACCCTCACGGTTGTAGTTACCATAGTTCCGACCTTGGTTCCCTTGACCTTGGCGCAAATTATCCTGATTTGAGCCTTGGGCGCTTGGTCGGAAACCCCCCATCTGTTCATTTACTGCATAAGTGTCCTCCACATAATAACACTCATCATTAGGAGGTGATGGCTTAGCTAAGTAGTTGACTGCATTTATCTTTCTGCACTCTCTGTGACATGTTTTCGTACCAACCCAAGCTCAGTTCTCATCTGAGCCATTTCTTCACGAATCTCATCTGTGGCTGGGTTGTGAGTGGACTGCATTGTGAAGGTGTTTCTCCCTGTATCAGACTTCCTAGTACTCCAAGCTTTGTTATTCCGGGAGATTTTCTCTAATTTTTCAGCGATCTCAGCATAAGGGCATTCTCCATAAGATCCACCTGCTATAGTGTCCAACACCGCTTTGTTGTTATCATCCTGTCCCCGAAAGAAGTATTCCTTCAGTGACTCATCATTTATACGGTGATTTGGAACACTTCTAAAGAATGAGGTGAATCTATCCCAAGAACTACTAACTGACTCTCCTGGTAGTGCCACAAAGTTGTTCACTCTGTCTTTGTGGTTTAGTTTCTTGGAGACCGGATAGTAGCGTGCTAAGAAGACATCTCTTAATTGGTTCCAAGTGAAGATTGAGTTGTATGGGAGCTCAGTGAACCATATAGCAGCCTCTCCCGTCAGTGAGAGAGGAAACGCTCTGAGACCTATTACATCTAGATCCAAATCAGGCCTCCCCACACAACTTTTACACATTGCCCTTACCTTAACTATATGGGCATGTGGATCCTCAGAAGGTAGCCCTGAAAATAAAGCTCTAGCAGTGAGAATTTGCATCAGGCTACTAGTTACCACAAAAGTGTGGCCTGTGGGTAGAGGGGGCAAGACAAGTGGCCCATCTGAGTCTGCTATGTTATCATACTCTCTGTAGTATGCTTGAGGCCGTGGAACGGGATTTTGTCCTCTCTGTTGATGTTCACCTGGAGCATCGGGTAACATCTGACCATGAACATCAACTGGAGCTGGGATGTTCTGGTTCGGATCCTCATCGTTTATTCCCAAGTTTCAATTCATATTGCACAGTGTACGCTCTAGCTCGTGACCGTTGGGAAACAAGGGTTCTCTTCCTCTCTGTGTATTTGGCATACAAGGAGGAAAGTTCTGAAAAGAAATCAAAAACAATAAAACAAAGTAAAATCAAGAAAATATCAACTAAACTATAGTAATAGGTTCAAGTTAATCTAAAAGCTATAATCCCCGGCAGTGGCGCCAAAATTTGATAGGCACAAACTTACTTCTCAAATAAGAAGTAAAGCGGTCGTGTCAAGTAAATAACCCAACTAGTGAGGTTGGGATCGTTCCCAGGAGGAAAATAGTCTAGACTTAACTTCAACCTGTTATTACTATTGTTTGGTCAATGACTTCCTTAGAAAGTAAAAACAATAAAGGGGGGTTTCTGTTTCTAAATGAGTGAAAATAAATAACGAACTTGAAAGAGACACTTAACAGCTTTGAATGTTGGGTTTTAATCAATTAATCAAAGTAACTATGGTTTACGTGTTCCCCACAGGTTCATAACTTGATAATTCTAACTATAACAATTCTTTCCTAGTATCTCGCATGCAAAGTGATAAGTTATGTATTTCTAAATCCTTGGTCCGGCATCTAGAAAATCTCACTCTGCACCTTCCTCCGGCTACGTGTGTTGCTATCCTAACCCTTATCCTTACCTCGTATTAAGCATCGTATTCGATATTTGAATAAGTTATTACCTCGTACCAATCAATACTAGCCTATTAGATAGTATACACTAAATCTATGTTGATAATTCTTTTCCTATTATCTACACCCTTGGTCCGGCAAGTAGCATTAAGGCGAGTCTAGCATTGGTCATCCGTTAAAAAAACTTTTAAGCGAAAGAATTATTAATACATGCATGACACTAATCTAGAATTGTTATTTTTGTTAGGGTTTATCTCATTATTTGCCTATGGTTCCCACAACCCTAGTTATGGAGTTTAGTTACTCATAGCCATAAATACAATATTCAAATATATTAAATACGAATTTATGTACTTACTTCAATGAGAAAGAATAAAATCCAAAGTTTGCTTGATTAATATCCAAAAATCACTTGCAAGAATCTCAAAATCAACCACTAATACACAAAGTCTAAAAATCTGATGTCTAATCTCATAGAGTCTCACAATACGGAGTCTAACAATATGGAGTCTAATATCAAAAACGGGGTTTTTTGAACTATTTATAAAAAAATAAAAACCTAATTAAACAAGGATTCTAATTGCTAGAAATCTGCCAAAACGCGGCTGGGTCGACGGACCTCGCGACGGACCGTCGTGACCCACGACGGACCGTCATGGACTCCGTTGTCCCATACTTGTGCAATTTCTTCTGCTGCTATCTTCATTTCCCTCGACGGCAAGTATGACGGACCGTCATAGGCACAATGGTCCGTTGAGGGTCTTTTTTCCAAAACACTTCAACTCTTGGAATCTGGGTACTGGGATCACTTCTCTGAACTTCACGACGAACCTGCAGGACGGACCGTCATAGCCACGACGAACCGTCACAAGCTTCGTAATCCCACACTTGGTCAAACTTCTCCATCTTCCTTCAGCAGCTGCACTACGCTGCCACCTACAGACCGTCACAAGCACGACGGACCGTCATAAGCTCCGTAGGTGGTCTCTTCTGCATTTCTTCGCTCAAAATCTCCGCATTCAGCTTTGGACAGATTTCCTGCAAAACAAAGAGAAAATTATATAAAAATTAGAGCAAAAAGGCTTTTGGACACACTAAACTTAAGGAAAAAGTATTAATAATACCGTGAAACCACGGTATATCACCTTCCACCTTAAAACGACAGTTAGGTTTGTCCATCTTATAGGACATTTAGGTCGTCCACCTTAAAAGGACATTTAGGCTTGTCCGCCTCACATGATAGTTTTTATTCGTCCGCTTTATAAGATATTTAGGTCGTTCGTCTTAAAATGACACTCAGACTCATCCGTCTTAAAATGACGTTTAAACTCTCCTTACAACGAGACATTCCCGTATATTTTATTATTGTTATATTATCACATCTGTTGGAGTTTGACGTTATTCTTCAGAGATGGGCCAAAGACTATCAAGGCTTGTACTACGTCTCAAAACAGATACGCTTCTTATCACCTCTTGTCATTTATTTTGAACTTATATTTTATCATTGTTGGTCATACTTTATCTATTTATAAGCTAACATTTTATCTAGAATTTGCAGATATGATCGATCGCCCCTTGATTACAATTATCATGCTATCATCTATCACAACGAAGACCCGATCAATTCCTTGCTTTTCATACTCTGAACCTTGCTCAAAGGCTGATAACCTCATTCTATCATGCTCTTCTCACTTCTCTGTCATGCTCTTTTATCCACTCTATCTCTCTCTTCTTGCTTCTGATATCTCCAGGTCTTGTCACCAAAAACCTTCCCCGATTGACAGAACGTTCTGCTACTGACACTTGAATAAACAGCTTTCAAGGTCTCGTCATTTTGGTGAATCACTTGAGCCCTGATACATTTTCGGTGCCATGGAGCTAGACCAGTGAGCTATTACGCTTTCTTCAAAGGATGGCTGCTTCCAATCCCACCTCCTGGTTGTCATCGCTCGATCACTTCCTTTTCCACTAAGTGATTGCTTAAGGACCTCAGTGTACGATCTGGGCTGTTTCCCTCTCGACTTTGGATCTTAGAACCCAAAAAAGTCTGTCTGTACAAATGATGTGGACTGTAAAATTAGACTTGAGTAGTCTAGAGAAGGGTCTAAAAGGCCTAGGAAATGAAAAGGATAATGTACTTAATAAAAAGATTCAGAGACTTAGTAAATGTTAAAGGACATTTACTTCCTTCGAATATGATTTTGTAATATTTTTTGTGTCTTATGTAGACTCATCCTTTTGAAAGATGGTGTCAATAAACAATATTGGAAGTTAATTGATCTTCTTCAAGAAAATAAACCTTTAGGTTCAAAATGAATCTTTAGAAGGAAAATGACAGTTGATGGAACTGTTGAAAAATATAAAACAAGACTTTGTGTCAAAGGCTTTAGACAAAAAAAACAAGGTTTTGATTTTGTCGATATATATACTCGTTAGTAATTAGGATTACATCTATTCCGATGTAAAAATTATTAGTGTGGTATATGATCTCCAAATTCATCAAATGAATGTGAAAAGAACTTTCTTAAATGAAGAATTGGAGGAAGAAAGTTACATGGAACAATCTGAGGGTTTGGTGGTTCCTTGTGAATAAAAGAAAGTGTGTGAACTTTTTAAGTCACATTATGAAAGCACCCAAACAATGAAATAATTTGATCAAACCATGTCGGCAAATGGGTTGAAGAATGATAGAAGTGATAAATGTGTTCACATTAAAATCATAAGGTCGTTTACTTTTATATTGGTGATATGTTGATCCTCAATAGAGACACTAATGACATAAATGCTACTAAATGCATGCTATAAAGCAAGTGGAATGAAAATTATTGGAGTTGCTAACAATATTGGAAGATATAGTGATGCAAATTGAATCATCGGACGAATGAAGTGAAATTCACGAGTGGATATGTATTTACTATTGGTAGAGGAACAGTCTCTTAGAAATATTTCAAAAGAGACATGTATCACGAGCTCTACAATGATCTTTGAGCTAGGTGCTCTAGATAAGGTTGGTGAATAAGTTGAAAGACTCCGGAATTTCTTGATAGATATTCTATTTTGGCCCAAACCATTGGCATTAGTATGCATACACTTTCACAGTCAAGATGCAATAGGTAGGGCATGGAGCATGACGTATAACGGAAAGTCTCGTCATATACGACATAGACATGATATCGTCTGAAAACTACTTTCTAGTGGAATTATCAGAATTGACTATCTAAAGTCAAAGGATAATGTTTCTGATCCACATACAAAAAGGCCTAACTAGAGAGGAAGTTAAAAGATCATCTAAGGGAATGAATTTACGGCTTAGGACAAGTCATCATGGCGGTAACTCTATCTAGCAGACTGGAGATCCCAAGAGCTAGATTTAAGGAGAAAAACAAAGTTTGTAAATGACGGTTCAACATTGTCAACAAACTCAATCCATTCTCATGATGAAGACAATGCTCAGGGACAAGAATACAAGATTAGGGCTTGTTAATAAGTTAATAAAGCTTAATGGTTTTAATGATTTGCTAAGTTTGACAGAGTTGACCAAATAGTGTATCTATGTGATAACACGGTTAGGAATCACCTATGTGAGTGTAAAATGTAAGCCGCTTCAAAGAAGATGATTGTCAAAAGCTCATCTCTTTATACACTCATGAAACCAGGAGGTGTTCATGGCTAAAATGAACACAACCGTAAGAACCATAAATGGTAAAGGGTTAATTGTGTGACATGTGGTTGTCTAGGTATACACCAAAGTTCGACGGTTCAAAGATATCGCATCTATCGATTGGCCGAGTATATCCGACATATGTTCACTACAGAAATTCCAAGGGGAAGCCTACTTATCCAGATGCAATTAATTCTTGCTTCTAAAGTACACATACTTGTCCGTTTCTCTGTCTTCCAGTCATTTCCCATTCATGCGGGGGATTGTTGGGTTTTAAAAAGGTGCGAATGGAAAATGAAGAGTTGCAACTTTTATGAAAAGTTGTGACTTTAATGAAATGTTGCGACTTTTATGAAAAAGTTGTGACTTTTATGAAAAGTTGCGACTTTTATGAAAAGTTAAGAGTTTTATGGAAATTTGTGACTTCTACGAAAGGTGACGACCTTTCTGAAAGATTGTGAATTTTCCAAAGTTTTGTGACCTTTCCGGTAAGGCACAATAAGAACCTTTTTGCACTACCCTTTGTTTTCTATAAATTGAGGGAATTCCTCTCATTTTAATATAGAAATCATGGACTTCTTCTTCAACTAATAAATCTAGTATTCTAAGTGTACTTTACTGTCATTGAGTGATTCGCTGACACCGGAGTTTTTGGTATCTATACTCTAGTGATTGAGATCATTTTACCATGAGAGGTCATATATCAAATCAAACCTCGGATACTAAAGGGGAATAATTTCCTTAAGGGGACACTGTGAGTTCAATGGACTTGATCTTTTTCCTATTAAAAATTTTCCAGATTTTGGTACGTATTTTACAAATTTTAGATTTGTAAATTAATTTCAGTTGTTCTATTCTTTTGTTCTTCACTGGTTCATTAAACTTGGTAACTAGTTTGTTGGTATCAGTAAGATTCTTTAGACTGATATTAACAATAATCATTCTTTAAGAAAAATATTTCGTATATTTTTTTTAAAATCTCTTTCTGATTCTAGTTTCGCTACTAGTTTTAATTTTCTAGTTGTGAAAATGTTCTTAAATTTTATTGTCTTACAAAAATGTTCAAAGTTTTGTTCTAAATATGTTTGAAATATAAGAGGAACAACAACATATCCTTCACTCTAACAAAAAATAGAGAAGGATATGTAATGCAATTTTATCTGTAAATTCGATTTGGATAAGTGGTGGGGACTTGATTTCTATACTTCCTTTTCAAGTGAATGTTCTACATGAACCCTACATAACCGTGTTTACATTAATCCATAAAATATTTTACTCTATCTACATAATCTTGAATATCAAATAAAATTATTTATGGTTAAATATTCTTCTATTGAACAATATATTAAAAAACTTAAAAGTCAAACATTGGTGGTCCCTTATTATAATATGTACAAGAACTAGACAAACAATAGTTCACGTGCATGATAGTATAATATTTTGCACTCAATTTTTGTGACAATCGTTTAAATTTTAAAAGTCAAATGAATAGAATTTTAAGTATAACCCGATGAAAGAAATAATTGTGTATATCAGTGAAAGAAAGCAACAAAGGGAACTGAAATTTTCTCACTGTTTATTGATCAACATGAAGGCTCTCTTATAGAGCTGTACACAAACTGAAATAGCTAAAAAATAGGCTAACAAATATCATGTTAACAGACCACTAAAAGCTGTAACTTCAAGCTAAAAATCAGGATACATATTGACTCCATTTAAACTACTTTTATTTGACTAAATCAAACAAATACTGGAAAACAAATTTCTAACAATCACTCCCTTAAACTGAATGCTTTCAGTTTAATTGAAATAGTTACAAACACCAAGCAACTTCCTGAGTTTCTGGAATGTGCATAATTTCAAAGGCTTTGTCATTATATCAGCAATTTGATTCTCACTCTTACAGTAGAGAACTTCAATGACTTCATCTTTTGTGAGATCCCTTAAGAAATGAAACCTAACATCTATGTGTTTGCTCCTGCCATGAAACACGGGATTTTTGGAGAGTTTGATCGTTGATGTGTTGTCACAATAAATTGCAGTTGGTCCTCTTTGCTTGAACTGCAGCTCCTCAAGTATCCTTCTGAACCATATAGCTTGACAGGCACAAGTTGTAGCAAATACAAATTCTGCCTCAGTGGTTGATAAAGTGACAACAGATTGCTTTTTAGAAGACTAAGCAACAGCTCCAGAACCCAACATGAACACATATCCCGAAGTACTTTTTCTGTTATCTTTGTCTCGGGCATAATCACTATTTGTAAAACCCAAAAAATCATATTTGTTTCCTCTCTTGTAAAACACTCCACAATCAATTGTTCCCTGCACGTAACGGAGAATTCATTTGGCAGCTGCAAGATGAATCTCCTGAGGGCATTCCATATACCTACTAACAAGGCTGACAGAATACATTATGTCAGGTCTAGTAGTAGTCAAATACATCAGACTTCCCACGATTTGTTTGAACACTCTGTTGTCCACTTTCCTCCCTTCTTCTGGATATTTCACAAGTTGAAGACCAGCTTCAGTTGGAGTTTCAGCAAGATTACAGTTCTTCATTCCAAACCTGTCAAGGATTTCTCGAGCATACCTTCTTTGAGTAATAAAAATACCAGCAGCAGATTGCACCACTTCAATGCCAAGAAAATAGTGCATCATTCCAAGATCAGACATATCAAATTCAAGCATCATGGATTACTTCAATTTTTCAAACATAGCAGCATCATTTCCAGTATATATAAAGTCGTCTACATATAAGGACACAACAAGCATCTTTCCTCCTTCAACTTTAACAAACAGAGTATGCTCATATGGGCATTTAGAAAAACCTTCCTTCAAAAAATAGGCTTCAATGCGACTATACCAAGCTCGTGGGGCTTGTTTAAGTCTGTATAAAGCCTTTTTTAGCTGATACACTTTGAATTCATCTCCAACTTTAACATAACCAGGAGGTTGTTCAACAAATACCTGTTCTTTCAAGTCTCCGTGCAAGAAAGCCGACTTGACATCCAACTGGAAAATGGGTCACGAATTTTGTGCTGCCAATGCAATCAATAATCTGATTGTATCATGTCTTGCTACTGGAGCGAACACTTCTTCATAATCTACACCAAATTCTTGCTCGTAACCTTTTGCCACCAAGCGAGCTTTATACTTGTCCACCTCACCATTTTCTTTCAACTTGGTCTTAAAAATCCACTTCACATCGATTGTTTTCTGACCTTTCGGAAGCTCAGTCAGCTTCCATGTGTTATTTCTTTCAATAGCTGCAAGCTCTTCATCCATAGCTTTTCTCCATTTTGATTGCTTTACTGCTTCTTCACAGGTTACAGGATCACAATCTGCAAAAAGAGCAAAATGAACAACTGGTTCCTTAGATTGACCAATTCCCGTTACTTCATAATCATCCATCCATATTGGTCTTTTTATGCTTCTTGGTTCTCTTGCAACTGCCGTTGAGACTTGAGTCACTACTTGTTCATCTTGAGCAGTGATTGGTTGCTGCACTACCACAGTATTATGTTGATTTTCAGCTTCATCTTGCCCATCAAAGTCTGCTAGAATTTGTCGTTGAGAACCAGATTCACTCCATGTCCAGAAATTTTCTTCGTCGAATATTACGTCTCGATTAATGACAATTTTCTTGGTGATAGGATTATATAGTTTGTAAGCTTTAGAACAATCACTAACACCAAGGAAAATGCATTTCTCACCTTTGTCATCAAGCTTCGTTCTTGTTTGATCTGGAATGCGGGCATAACAAATGCACCCGAAAATTCTGAAATGATCAACATTAGGCTTTCGACCGTTCCAAGCTTCCTCCGGTGTCATATTTTGAACAGATAATGTAGGACTTCTATTCAAAATATGAATGCTCTAGTTAACAGCTTCAGGCCAGAAAGATTTTGGAACACTGCTTCTTGTCAAGAGACTGCGCACCATATTCATTATAGTACGATTTTTGCGCTCACAGACACCATTTTGTTGGGGCGTATAGGCTGCTGTCAGTTGCCTTTTAATGCCATCGCTTTCACAAAAATTTGCAAATTCTTGTGAATTGTATTCCCCGCCTCGATCTGTGTGAAGTACTTTGATTTGGCTTCCTGCTTCTTTCTCCACCATAATTTTAAAGCTTTTGAAAGCTTCAAAAGCATCATATTTGGCCTGCAAAAAATAGACCCATGTCTTCCGACTAAAATCATCAATGAAGGTAATTATGTATCTTTTACCTCCATTTGAAGATGGATTAATTGGGCCGCAAAGATCAGAATGCACCATCTCCAACACATTTTTGGCTCTCCATGATTTTCCCTTAGGAAATTGATTACGTTGCTGCTTGCCAACTGCACATTCCTCACATACTTGAGAAGGAGCTGCAATTGAGGGAGGCCACTGACCATATTCTTTCGTTGCAAAGTGCTTAAGCCACCAAAGCTCAAGTGGCCATAACGAAAATGCCATAACCACGATGTATCTGTTACGTTAGCCGAGAAGCAGGAAGATGTCGAACTCTGCAACTGAAGTGGAAACATACGATTTGTTGTCATGCTAACTTGAGCAATCAAACCCAGCCTTGAATCTTCAATTCGACATAATCCATTTTTAATGGATATCTCATAACCCTTTTCTTGTAGTTGACCAATACTAAGTAAAATTGGTCTTTAAATCTGGAACATAAAACACATTAGAAATTGTGGGAAAAGAGTTATCTTTGTCATGTAAAGTGACATTGCCTTTTCCCATGACAGATACAACAGAGTTATCACCGAACTTGACGGTATTGCGGAAGCTTTCATCCAATTCAGAAAATGCCTTCTTGTCTCCGCGCATGTGGTTGCTACACCCGGTGTCCAAATACCACAGATTTTCTCGAGTTTCTTCACTTGCATAACACACCATCAAGAGAGAAACTTCTTCTTCCTTCTTTGCAAAGTTAGATACTTCTGCACTCTGTCTATTTAAATTTGTTCGACATTCTGATTGGTAATGACCATACCTATGGCAGCGATAGCACTCAACATTTGTTTTGTCTATTGACTTTGGTTTCTGAGTTGTTGAGTCATGTCCTCCACGTCTCCTTCCTCTGTGTTGAAACTGATCATCATTCTGCTAATGGTACTGTTGATTACCTCGACTGTAGCTTCCTTTCCCCCTACTCCGACCTCGGCCTCTACCTCGAGCTCCACTTGTTTTAGAAGGATTATCTGTGGTTGCTTTCAGCGCGTGCTCTTCTTTGTCCTGCTGGATGATTTTCTGCTCATGAACTAACAAAGAACTTGCAATTCATCAATGGAGAGTTCATCAATATCCTTCGATTCTTCGATAGAGCAGACAACAAAATTAAATTTCGGTGTCATTGATCGAAGGATTTTCTCAACAATGGTGACATCCTGCATTTGCTCTCCATGGATTCTCATCTTGCTTGCAATTGCCATAGTTCTTGAAAAGAAATCTGCAACTGCCTTTCCTGACTTCATACGTAAAGTCTCAAATTCAGTTCGGAGTCCTTGGAGTTGTACCCTTTTTGCCTTCACATTGCCTTGATACTTCTTCTTCATGGAGTCCCAAATTTTCTTGGAGGTTTCTTTGCAAAGAATAGTCTCTAAAATGGAACGATCGATAGCTTGAAACAGATAATTTTTAGCCTTAAGATCTTTCAATTTTAAGACTTCAAATTCTGTTTTCTGAGCTTCCGTAGCTCCTGTTGCTGGTTCTGCTACTCCAGATTCAACAACATTCCAATACTCCTTGGACCTCAAGAAGTTTTCCATGAGCATGCTCCAATGGTCATAGTGACCATCAAAGCGCGGAATAGCTGGTTGTACGAAGTTGTCTGAGGAAGTCATTGAACGCTAGCTGCTGCTATTTATGTAACCTCACTCTGATACCACTGATGAAAGAAATAATTGTGTATATCAATGAAAGAAAGCAACAAAGGGAACTGAAATTTTCTCACTGTTTATTGATCAACATGAAGGCTCTCTTATAGAGCTGTACACAAACTGAAATAGCTAAAAAATAGGCTAACAAATATCATGTTAACAGACCACTAAAAGCTGTAACTTCAAGCTAAAAATCAGGATACATATTGACTCCATTTAAACTACTTTTATGTCACGACCCAAAAATGGGTGTGATGGCACTCGTCTTATCCCACCAAGACAAGTAAGCCTAAGACTCAACTATTACGATAAAAATGCGGAAAATTTACTATCAACTTACATTGTACCCCAAAACCTGGTTGTCACGTGTACAAGTCTCTAAAGTATTATAATTGAATCAAAAGAGAATATAAGTCTCATATGATATTGTTTCTAGAGTAGAACAAGATCATAATTAAGGAGAAGAAAGTCTGCTGCGATGGAAACAGCTACCTGACAAATCTCCAAGAAACCTCAGACAAGGAGAAGGGAAATATCACAAAGTCCGGGCTAGTAACCTACAAAAAAATTTGTAGTAGCAAGGGTTGAGTACCAAACCACACGGTACCCAGCAAGTAAAACGTCTAAACACAAGCTAAGAGGATAAAATACGGGTACTCCTACCACCCCCAACCAAACCTCCACAACTACAACCTGCATTAAAATCAACCCAACCTAACAACTCACAGTTTACATAGCACGTAGCTCAACAACAACACTTAGACAAATTACATATCCTCAACAACAACACTTCAACAAATTACATATCACCGCGATAACAAGCTCAATATTGATCAATCACAAGGTCTGCAGAAAGGCAATCAGAAGATCAGCAAAATACGATATCAAGTTCACTAATGGTAAGTATGTGCAATGCAATGGAATGCAATGTCAAGTATAATGATGCATGTCTGACCTAGTGATACACACCCGCTGTCTCTTAGTTCGGGACCCATGGGGGACATATCTGTCCATGCATCTGTCGCGGCGCACGACACGAACCTCGATAATAGTAACCATCGCGGCGCGCGATAAGTCCCTCAAAATATTGTATCCATCGCGGCGCGCGATACGTCCCTCGAAATGGTACATCCTCTTAAGTACCCATTATTTCTCAATGCACATAACACTTGCCATAACCAATGCCTCAGAATAATGCAGATGACAAGTTCACACATATAATGAGGAGATGACCATTTTCATAACATCGCACAGTTCACAACCACAAAAACATGAAGTTACATCAACAATGATTCAACAAGCCTTCAACCCTTTCTCAACACAACACACATAAACAATTAATCACATTGCCTTTTGTTGTCCCCATTCTTTTCATCATTAGAATTAATCAATGTGGACATGTCAACCCATCACCAATTTTGTTACTCCCAAACATATACCACAAGGAAATACACACATTTCATACACTTAACCAGAGTTTAGAAATCCACTTGCCTCAAATAGTCGAACAATGACTCTAGAACTTGAGCCTTCTCTTTTCTTTGAGCTTCCAAATCAATGCAATCTATTCAAGCAATCAATCCCAATAAGTTTTCAAAACTAACAACACCCATATTACCATAGGTCTAGCCTAGAACCAAAAACTTACACAAACCTAAAATATAATTCCTAATTTTTTATGTCAATTATCATATCCACCCTCATATTGTCAAATTTTGAGTCTAGAATTATATTCCAACTTCTCTCATATCATAATTCTAATAATATTCATATATAATAAATTAACTCTTATATTCAATTATCTACTTTAATATATAAGAACTTGAATCATAATAAAAATAAAAGATTAAATAGGAGAAACACTAAAAACCCAATATAAACATAGCTTTTTCGGTTACGGAAAAATCAAAACTTTCACCACCCAAATGGGCACAAGTTAATAAAAAAAATCATTTTCTCCATCCTATCCTTCTAGTTATTATGCTAAAATTTGATAATAATTATTTGAATGATTATTAACATATTGTATCTTACCAAATCATACTTCCCTTTGACAAATATTCTGTTGTCATTCATCAACAACAAATCAGATTATAACTTCCTCCTTCTATTGTTCCATTCCAATTTCAAATTTTTTTCGATATTTTCCTCTTTCAAAGCCAACATTTAAGTAATAATAATAATTATAATTGCACACACTAATACTCAATTACCTTAATATTAAGTTGAAATTATTACCTGATTCAACCATTGATTCATCTTCATCAATTCAAACTTGCCTCTTTTTTTTTTCTGCACTGCGTAACATATTTTTTTGTTATTTTTTTTTATTGTTGCTGCAAACAACCAGCAGAATGTTTAACCCTTTTTTTTCCAATTGGGCGTAGCCCCCTTTTTTTTGTTCTTTATTAATTTTGTTTTTCTCCTTTTAAATCCTTTTTGGGCTTAGCCCATTTATTTGTTTTATTATTTGATAAATTTTAAATAAATTTAATATATTTATAAAAAGAATTATAATACTCATTCTCACAAGTTATAAATTATATATAAAAACTATTAAAAGGATTAAATTTCGAAAAATGGGTAAAATTCATAAATCGAATTAGAGGGTCGTTACATTTTATTTGACTAAATCAAACAAATACTGGAAAACAAATTTCTAACATAACCTTTTTTAATATTATGAATTATTAATTATTATAATTTATAATATTTTTTTACCTAGCTTTTAGATAAATTAATTTTTATTTTAAAAAAATTAAATTCTTTATCTTAATGTACAATCAAAATTAAAAAGTTTAAATCTCAAAAAATAATATAAAAAATTAGTTAAATTTAAAAAAAAAATATTTATCGTAGTAATTGTCTAATAATTCTATTCTTCTTTATTTTGACTATACTAATATTTCTAAATAATACTACAAAATTTATTTACTTGTTTTGGCTATACATATTTTATATTAATAATAATATATATGATATCTAGGTAGTCGGCAAGTGAAAAATAAAGTATAAATGTGAAGAGAAGAAAAATAATGCGTTATTTTTCATAGCTAATGATTGAACACAATGGGTCATAAAAAGTAAACAATATTATCTTTAATATCCCACTAAAAAATAAAGAAGCACAATATGTATATATTTTCTCCACATTCACATTCATCCTTTAATTTGATTCCAATAATTTCCCTTTCATTTTCTTGAAAAAAAATAGTGGACATAATATTACTTTAAAGTCAATAATAGATACTCAGTTTAAGAAAAATCGATCAAAACAGCCTGTAAAAGAAGTAGCAAACATATATAACAATAGTAACCGAGAATATTTACTGTAATTTTTTTTACAATATGAATAGAAAAAAATCTTTTCAAAGTCTCTTATGTATAAAATGAATATTTCTTATGTGTAAAATAAAGATTACTTTATAAAAAAAAAGTAACATTAAATAATAAATTTATGAATAACCTATAAAATCATTATTCAAAATTTTTTTTTTATGACTATACATGAATAATTTTATCAATCGACTCATATGCTCTTTAATAAAAAATTTATTATTTTATTTTTATTCTTCAACTACAATTATGTACTTTTCAAACCAAATGAAATCCCTCAATATTGTAAAATAAAGAGAAAAACAATTGTGTACTTTTCAAACCAAATGAAATCTCTCAATATTGTAAAATAAAGAGAAAATGCATAAGTGACTTCAATCTATGTTCGAAATTTTAAAGACACACTTATATTATATTAATGTTTTCTTACTTTTGAACTTATTTTATAAATAATTTTTTTCGTTTTTCAGCCTATGTGGCACTAGCTTGAAAGAAAATGTCAACACACGTTGGACTCACAAGATAGTGTCACGTAGGTCATTGAAAAACTGCACCAATTTTCTTTAAAAAGTTATTTTTTAAAAGATCTTATATATATATATATATATATATATATATATAAAAGCTAACTAATTAAAACAAATTAGTGGAAGGGAATTGGGTTTCATATATTCCTCCCTTGTAAGTAACAAAACTCTTAAATTATGTTGTGTTACGTTTTAGAACTTTGTTAAATTTACAAATTGCTCATAATTTTTTCCCATAAAACCATACAATAGCGTATTTATGAAAAAATGGCAACTAGCTCTTTTAAAAATTATAAGCTAATTGAGTTTAATTTATATATTATATGGATCATATATGTATAATCAGACCACTCGAGAAAAATTACACACATGACTTAATATTTTCTATTATAGATATAAAGAGATTTTGTGATATTAAAAATAAGAAAAATTACATGTTATAACACTGTAAAGATGATTTTATTGCTCAAATTTTTTTCTTAGGCTCAGTGGCAAAATTATATCCCAAAAATGGGGCCTGTAAACTTTGTGGTCTCTCAAAAAAATAGTTACTTTTCATGTATATATTTTTAAGATTGATATGATATTATATATTGGTACCTATATTATATTAAGGTGATATAGTGCACCTAGTTAGAACATTGAGTTATGTAACTAGAGGTCTACAAATTAGTTCTCATTCAATACATTTTTTTCTTATCTTTTTACTAGCTAGTGCACCCATATACCTTTTGTTTTAATGAAAGTTGTGCATAACTAATTTTCGATTAATTTTATGGGATACTTGTCATTTTCTATTAGAAACAGATTCATGATTCGAATCTTGAGGAATTTATTATTTCTCTATAGAGAAGTTCGTATATTTCAAACAACTTCATTCAAAATTGGAACAGATCCACATTCGACACGAGTATATACGTTAATACATTATGATAATATTGAATAAAATGTCTTATTTTTTTATTTGTACAAAACTCGTGTGCTTGAGAGTTCTTGATGACAAAATCACTTGGTGTATTTTTTCCTCTGCTGAGTTTTGACACAAAAGCTTCAGAATTCTCAACCACTTCACTAATTACTAAGATACAAATACACCCATATTTTAGGAAGTACATATTCTCATTGGCTTAGCCCGTTGATGAAATTTAAACTCTACGACATTTTTTTAATCAAATTCATCTCAATTGCTTACTCTGAAACTTGACTAGTTCAGAAATACATTAAAAAGTTTCACATATGAAAGATCTTTTTTTAATTTTATTTCTATAAAAACGATTTAATATTCAAAGCCCAAACTTAAAACAATAAATCTCTTGGAAGAAACTCCAACTAAATTTGCATCCATAATACATGATGAAACAAACTTTGATTATTCAAGAAATACCCTACCACCATTCCCTCCATCACCCCCACCCCACCCCCACCCTCCACATACAAGTGTGAAAATAACCATTATGCCCATTACCCCATCCCCACAAAGAAAAAAAAGGAATTAAAAAGTAGTGTATTACTAAAAAAGAGTTCTCTTATTTAAAGAGAAAATGAAAGGTGCATCTTCTTAGCTTCTTTTTCTTCTAAGTTCTATCTCATTAATTATAGTAGCCAGACCAGCATTTTTGCTTCACTCAACAACCAACTTATATATATATATCCTCCTCCTCTTTAATACATTACAATAAATAAAAAAAAATATTTTTATTCATTTAATTCCTTCTATAAATACACACCAAAACTAACACTAAGCAACCAAAAATATAGAATTCATAAACCCCCTTTTAATTTTTCCTTCTCTCCCTTTGTGTCTTCTTGATTATCTTGATATATATATACTTAGAAACCTTTTCAATCTCCACAAAAAAAAAAATTATGTTGAAGAAAAGAGGCATTGATGTTTGGGCATTAATATTTTTAATATTTGTTATTAGTTTTATTAATACAAATTCAGCACAAAATTTTAGCAGAAACAATTTTCCAAGGGACTTTGTTTTTGGTACTGCTTCTTCTGCTTATCAGGTTTGTCTTCTTCTTCTTTTATTTGTTTTCACTATACATTCATGTGAATGTGAATGTGGATCACTCATTTTTATATCCATTCAATAGTTTTTTTATTTTTGTTTTAATATATTATTATTATTATAATCCTTGACCATAGCCAAAAATTTTCTTTTTCAAAATGTATTTTAATCTTATTGTTAACATGTTCCAAATCGGTACCTTCTCTCATGAGATAGCTTTTAGAGTTGAGTTACGCCTAAGTATCATATTTTAACATGGTATCAGAATCAGACTCATTCCAATTTATTGTTCACCAATGATGGCCACATTTAGAAGTGTTCACGCTTCAATTGAGGTCTAGGCATACAGAAGAATGTTAATTAAGAGGCGTAAGTGTCATATTTTAACACATATAAACATGAAATAATACTCCTTTGATAAAAATTCTGATAGGTATTTATTCAAGGTCTAATTAGGATGTCTCTCTCATATTTCTTTTAGAAATTTGCGATAGATTTAAGTAAAAAATAATTGCTAATCACATTTGACGATAGATTATGAAAATTATTGTTAGTAATAGATTATTTAGATTTCTAATTTTTGTTTGTTGTAGTGTTTTCTCATGGCTTTAACATTACTTTTCTCTTTTTTATTAAATTCTTTACTTCAAGCTTGGTATAAATTTTGGCATAAAAAGGAGTAAAGTTTAGTTCTTTATTTTAAAATAATAATTTAATGGTGCTTTCCTTGAAAGTAATTCTCTATTAGTAGAATGTTTTTGTTTTTTTTATTTTCATTTTCTATTTCCTGCCAAAAATAGCTAGAGCCAACGAAAAAAGTGCATTTAGTGGAGAACAAAACAAATTTTGTTGGAACCTTAATCAATTAATTCGCTAATTAAGCGTGTAGTAGTTATTTAATCATCTAATTAATTATGAAATATCCACCAATGATGTGACTTTAATGTTCTAGAATAAAAAAGTAGATAGATATTCCAAATAGAGAAAAAAAATCCCTCTTAAAAAATAAAAGGGTTTATTGTAAATTTAGTCCCTCAATTTTTATCAAAATCTGATTTTGACTCTCACTATAATATTTGGCTGAACCTAATAATGTTAAATAACTAAAATATATATTGTTTATCCCTTTATATAAGAAATATGTGAGATTTAAAATACTTTTAGAACATGATCATTGATCACCATCAATAATAATACAAATTGAACATATTACACCAATTATTGAATGATTTAATAACTTGATATTATGATTAATATTAGTCTTTTTTGATATTTGAAACAGAATCATAAAAAAGAAAGTTGATTTTGATAAATTTTTCTAACAGAATTCGTGAAATTATAATTTTTAATATATATATTTTCATTAGTCGGGAAGGTGCCTAGAAGTGCTTATTACTATACCACACTACACTTCGCTCAGACTTAACTGTGTCTTGAGAATGGATCCTATAAAAACACTATTAAAAGGACGATCCTTGACCTCTCTTCATTCTCTAGAGATTTCCTAACCTTTCTTTAACATAGATTGACAATGAGCAAAATAGAGATGAAAGTCTCTATTTTGCAAATAGAGCTATATATATATATATATATATATAAATTATGAAAATCAAACATATAATATTTATTCATTAAAAAATAGATCAATTTACAAAATGTAATTTGTAAAAATAAAGATAATTATGCATCTGCTTGATGGATATTGGGATGAGCTAAAGGGGTGTGCAAAAAAACAGAAAAATCATTTTCGCCGGAAAATTTTTACGAGAATAACATTTTTCTATTTTATTTTATCTTTTAGAATATATTCTAACCTTCCTAATTTTAATATTTTTTATCTAAAAAAAAAAGTTTAGTTTATTTTGAAATAAAAAAATATTAAATTTTTAAGATTTTCTGATCAAATTCTAGCATTTTTTTTTAACTATTTACCATTATCTAATAAAAATATATTATAAACATTATGAGACGAAGGAAGTACAATTTGGAAAAAGAAAGAAAATAAAATAAATTTAATTGGAAGCTTAGAGCAATAATTAGATATGCGTGTGGGTATATGATTGTATAATTAAAGGCAATTAAAATAATAAATTCTGTCATAAATAATGAAATATGTCCCCCATTAGATGTGACTGTATTGTTCAGTAATTTTAAAAAGATAAATATTCCTTATTAATTAAATAGGGAATTAAACACAAAAGCTTTAAAGAAAATCATCAAGTTAAAGTTCCTTTAATCCACTTGTCAATTTTTGATAAATGTCAATTTCATTTTTAAATAGAGAATTAAACACTTAAAGGATCATATTAATCAATTATCCAATCATTCCCGTGACCTCCCACCCCACTAGACAAAAGTTTTGTTTTTCATCATTTCAATAGAATTCACTTTTTGTTTTGTTTTGGGGTGAGGGTGGGTGGGGGTGGGTTAACACTGTTTTGAGTTTTGACATTTAATTATTCCATTGAATAGAAAAATTTATGAGAAAGCAAGGGTTTTTTCTGGGTCGAGTTTGTCGCATCAGACTTGTTTAATATGGGTTATTATATTTGGTTTGTGAGCTATTACATAGAAATGAGGGTTTTATCCTCTGCACATCCAAAAGATAGCGATTGCGAATTTTCTTAGTCATCAAAAGAAAAATATTTGACAACACAACTTAAATATCTTTTTTCATCATTTAAGTGATTCGAACAATAAACAAATCCATTTTCAGACATTTCTAGATTCATTCAGATATTTCTTATAGAAAATAAATGTTTTTTTAATTAATTTTCTTATGTAATCTTTATTTTTGTTTGAGTTTTCAAAAAAAAATTAACTTTTAAGAAAATTCATCTTCAAGAAGGCAAATTCATGGGAGGGTTCGAAAAAGATAATCTTAATGCTATAATATATTTTTTTTAAATAACTTGAAAGATATTAAAGAGTATTTAAAACTCGGTATAAAGTAAATATTGCTATCAAATTTAAGAGGATTTTTTTATGTGTTTTTTCAATTTTTATTATAAAAATTTATCAGCATTAAATATCTATATGAAATAAATAATATTTAAAACACACCATATAACTTTTTTCTAAGGACTATTTCAACATATTAGGTACGAGTTTAATTCAACGTAGTTTTTGACATAAAGTATAAATTTATATATATAATTATTAAAATAACAATAATAAGTATCAATTTATAAACTATACATAAAATAATTCAATATTAAGAATCTTAAAAATTACAACCCAAATTTTTGCAATATCAAATATTTGAAAAAATGTTAAATGAAAATTATTGCAAAAGAAAACTATATTTTTCTGCTAATACTAATATATCATTACTTACTTGTCATAGATATATTTTATTTTTGTGCATCTAATATAATCCTTTTAATTTTACACATTTAACTAATTAATATTTATGAGATGATAATGTAATATGTTATGGTTGAATATAGTTTGAAGGAGCTGTGAAAGAGGATGGAAGAGGCCAAACTATATGGGACAAATTTTCTCATTCTTTTGGTAAAAAATTGTGCATGCACTTTCCCCACTAATATTTTTTTTACCTTTTTTTTATTTATTTGGTATATTTTCTCATTATTTTTATGTTTCAAATACTAGTAAGGGAATAATTTAAAAAGTTCGAGCAACATAGTTAAATATTAATGGATATGTTTGGTGGATTTTGCAGGTAAAGTAATTGATTTTAGCAATGGTGATGTAGCCGTGGATCAATATCATCGGTATCTGGTAAATTTAATTTATAGTATAATTTAATTTTCTAGTTATTTTTTAATTTTTTTAAATTTTTATTTAATGTTTGATATCTGAATTACAGTACTATTTAGATTTGCATCAGATAGGACCCTTCCAGGATTAGTCGTTTCTATCATAAAAATTTCATACTCAAAACTCGTAATTGAGACGCTCCATCGAATAATTCCGATTCCATTTTTTTTTTTGACAGGAAGATATACAACTTATGAAGGATATGGGAATGGATGCCTATAGATTCTCTATTGCTTGGGCCAGAATTTTCCCTAGTAAATCTTCTTATATTATAAAGTTATTCACAACAACAATATTTTGATATAGCAATTAAAAAAGTAAAAAATATCTGAATAAATAACCATGCACCACACAAAAACAAATAATTAACTCTATTTGTTTTTAATTATTATTAGATGGAACTGGAGAAATCAATCAAGCTGGAGTTGATCACTACAACAAGTTTATCAATGCTTTACTAGCTAATGGTACAATTGGCATTCTTACTCTCTTATTTTACGTGAAGGTGTTACTGTCTGGGGTCGAACAAAGTTTTTTCTTTTACAATGATTTTCTCAATATGTATTTTCAAAAAAAAAAATAAATTTACATCATTAGTTATGTTGACTTATAGTAGTACTTTTTATGTAGTTATCAAATATGTAAATTTTATTTATGAAACAACTTAACAAAATTATACCTGAATTCATAGTCAGAATAAGTATTTTGATCGTTAGTACTCCGAACCCCTTCACATAATTTGGATAGAGGGAGTATATATCATTTCTTTAGTATTTATGCCAAACTTTTTCTTTTTTTTTGACATTAAACATAGATAAATTGATTGTTACAATGTGTATGAATCCTAGGAATTAAACCATATGTAACATTATACCATTGGGACCTTCCTCAAGCTCTAGAAGACAAGTACACTGGATGGCTAAGCCCACAAATCATGTAAGTTTCACCACAAGATATTTATTCCAACTTGTCTGGATTTATGTCATGTAACATTTTTTGTCATTATTGACAGAGAAGATTTCGCGATATATGCGGAGACATGCTTCAAGAAATTTGGTGATAGGGTGAAGAATTGGATCACTATCAATGAGCCTCATACGGTTGCCGTCCAAGGGTTTGATGTAGGTCTACAAGCACCGGGGCGATGTTCCATCCTCCTACGAGCTCTTTGCAGAGCTGGAAACTCTGCAACTGAGCCTTACATTGTTACTCACAATCTACTCCTTGCTCATGCTACTGCTGTTGACATTTATAAAAAGAAGTACAAGGTAAAAAAACCTTGAAAAAAAACACATTCAATATATTGAGACTTTTCCTAGCCAGTATACATAGATTATACACTGATCATACATGATTATACCCATAGTATACATAGAATATACATATATTATACATCCGCGGAGTGTTCTTGTAATCAAGTGTCGTTGCAGCCAACACAACACGGATCAATTGGGATATCCCTAGATAGCTTTTGGTATGAGCCTTTAACAAACTCCAAAGATGACATTGAAGCAACACAAAGGGCAATTGAGTTTAATTTAGACTGGTAAGGATTTTGTTGTAGTAGTAAAAAATGCTCACTCATTTTTTCGTTTTGATGGTGAAATGTTCTGTTTCTGAATTCAGGTATCTTGAACCTGTGATTCTTGGAAGGTATCCGAGTTCGATGGTAGAGAGAGTGGGAAGCCGATTACCTAAATTTTCGCCAACTGAGTCTGCACTCGTGAAAGGTTCCTACGATTTCATAGGCATAAATCATTATACTACATGGTATGCTAGCAAGAATAAAACCAACATAATTGGTGCTCTGCTCAATGACTCTGTTGCAGACTCTGGTGCTATAACCCTTCGTATGTAGTTGACAACTCTATTAACTGATTCATGATTAATTCTACTTATCGCGAAATTCATTGTTCATTAAAAACTAAACTTTTTTTTTGGTTGTGCGATCGTATCTTGCAGCATTCAAAGGCATAAAGCCAATAGCAGACAGGGTATGTAATTTCGTATCTTGAATTGAAACGATTTTTATGTTCTGTTATATTATATGTTCTCTATAATAACCAAAAAGTATAAGTGCAATAATGATGATATTTAATTACAGGCAAGTTCAATATGGCTGTACATAGTACCTTCTGGTATTAGAAGCTTATTGAACTACATCAAGCAAAAGTATGAGAACCCTCTAATCATAATCACTGAAAATGGTAAGTTTCTAAATCTATAACGTAGCTACAAGAAAAATGTGAATTACATGGAGATTTTTTTCGGATTTAGTATACAAATTTGTAGGATAATAAGTTTCTTATGGTTCGAGCCGGTTATTTTAATTTCTTGAACTGTTACAGGAATGGATGATGCAAATAGCATATTTACATCACGAGAACATACTCTCAAGGATACAAAAAGGATCAATTATCACAATGACTATCTTACTAATCTGCTAGATGCTATCAAGTAAGTTATTCGTGTCTGAAATCCTACTTGATCAACAAATTTTAAAGCACAACGTATTCATTCGATATCTATATTGGTGAATATGCAGAGAAGATGGATGCAATGTGAAAGGATACTTTGTGTGGTCTTTGATGGATAACTGGGAATGGGCAGCTGGGTTTTCGTCGAGGTTTGGTCTTTATTACGTGGATTACAAGGACAACCTCAAGAGATATCCTAAAGATTCCGTGAACTGGTTCAAGAACTTCTTAGGATCTGCTTAAATTGATACATGTTACTTATAAGCACCATATATGCTGAGGTTCCACGCGTAAAAAAACATACCGCAATGTATACAAACAATTATTCTTTTACAATATCTTAATGTCATTCAATAGATTCCACTCAGTTTGCTCATACATAGGTTGTTTGGTATCACGTACGAGTTTTGTTATTGCTCGATCACTTCCTTTTCTGCTATTATGTGATTAATTTGTACTCAAATTCAGTTGAATCATCCGTTTAAACAAGCTCAAAATGGGCATTTTGAGCTAATTTTGAGTTTTAGGAGTCAGAGTTGAGACTTAGTAGTTTGTTGTGCTAGTTGAGTACTCCCTGTACATCCTAACTAGCAAACCTCCTTAGTTGGAAAATCACAATTATATATACTCAGGGCCGGGTTAATGCCTTTAAAAATGAGGCAATCGTTTTAGGCCCAAAATTTAAGGGGTCCCATTTTACAGTAACAAGAACTATTATACTTTTTTTTTAAAAAAAAATAAAAATAAAATTTCACTGTGTCTTTTAGTTCATTTTGAAACATTAAAGAATGTTTTGTTTCTTCTTTGTCAAATTTTAATTAATTGATTTTTTCACGTGATATGTTTATAATCACAAGATTAATTTTTTTTTGGTATATATATATGTATATAATTTAGCTTAAGACCACAAGATCTGAAAATCCTTTTTTACTCTTTTAAGTTTCATGTCGAGTTAAAATTGGGCAAAAGATTAAAACTTACAGAATACTATTTATAGAAAAACTAACCTTTTTAATTAAGAAGAAAGAAATAATTTTATATATCAAAAATAATTTTAAATATATTAACAATTTTACATCTTTAAAAGCTAGAAGAGTAGATTTTATATAAAAAATAATAAAAAATGTATAATTGCTAATTTCTTTCCCTCAAATCCTGGATGAGAGTAGTATCCTAATCATCTAGACTACAATGCGTTGTTGAACATATTAAGGGTAGTTAATTTTTAATACTGCTTAATATTTGGAAACTAGTCTATAATAAAAAAAGACAAATAAAAAGAACATAGTCCAAGTTTTATTACCACTTTAATCCACCCTTAAAAATAACATAGCAAAGTCAGAATTTTCATGTCAAAATTATTTAAGTTAGTCTTAATTTTTATTTGATTTCATTAAAGTATAGCAATGTGGAAAAGAGATTAAGATTTGAGGTTTGTGTGCAATAGGTGTAGTCACTTGGATTACATAACCACTAATCAAATTTGAATCTAATAAGTTTACATTAGGTCTAATCAAATTTGAAGCTAATAAGCTGTGTACATGAGGTCTACATCAAATTTGAATCGGAATTCCTTCTGGTTATGTTCTTAGAGAGAGAACCTATCAAAATTTGGAGAGTTAAGCTAGTCGGACTTTTAAAAAATAAAAATTGTCAACAATGTGATCCATGAAAGTTTGGTGTGTTCATGTGTAGACATGCTTCAAAGAATTTTGGTGACAGGATGAATTACTGAATCACATCAATAAACCTCATATTGATGTCATCGTTGAATTTGATGTAGGGCTACAATCACTAGGTTGTGTTCCATAGTTACTCACAGTCTACTCCTCGCTCATACCGTTGTTGTTGATATTTACACCAAAAAAAAAATGGAAAGAGAAAAGCATGCAATAATTATTTTCCTAACCAATATACATAAAGTATAAACTGACTATATATGATTATACTCATAGTATACATTTTTAAATACATATGCAAACTATTTCTGTAATTAGTCTTTGTAATCAATTGGTGTTGCAACCAAGACAACATGTATCAATTTGGATATCACTAGATACCTTTTGGTATTAGCCTTTAACAAACTCTAAAAATGACATTGAAGCAACACAGTTTAATTTAGACCGGTAAAGATTTTGTTATTGAAGTCTAAAATGTTTCTCATTTTTTCCTTTTGATGGTGAAATGTTTTGTTACTAAATTCAGGTATCTTGGGCCTGTAAAGAGTGGAAAGCCTTTTGCCTAAATTTTCGCCAATTGAGTCTTCACTTGTGAAAGGTTCATAGGATTTCCTAGGAATAAATCATTATACTACGTGGTATGCCAGCAAAAACAAAACCAACATAATTGGTGTTCTGCTCGATGACTCTATCGCAGACTCTAGTGCCATTACCCTTATTCGTATGTCATTGATAACACTATTAACTAATTACATGATTCATTCTACGGATCGCGGAAAACTCATTGTGCATTAAGAACTAAGAATTTGACGTGTGGTTTTGTATCTTGCAGCATTCAAAGGTATAAAGTCAATAGCAGACAGGGTTATGTTAAACCTCTCTATAACAATACTTCACTATAATAACTAAGTTTAATTTTGAACGATTTTCATGTTATGTTATACTATATGCTCTCTATAACAAACAAAACGTATTTGTACAATGTTGATGGTATTTACTTGCAGGCAACTTCAATATGGTTGTACATAGTGGCTCATTGTATTAGAAGCTTAATGAACTACATCAAGCAAAAGTATGAGAACCCTCTAATTAATTAAAATGGTAAGTCTCTAATCTATAATGTAGCTTCTAAATTATACATCAATCTATATTTATTGAATTCGAAAAAGAGTCTAGAAGAAATGGTCCGAGCCTCTTATTTTGATTTCTTGAATTGTTACATGAATGGATGATGCATATATACATCGCGACAAGATACTCTCAAGGATACGAAAAGGATCAATTATCAGTAATCACAATGACTATCTTACTAATCTGCTAGCTGTTAGGATATACTATTAACCATGCGTTTTGATATAGTATTAACATTGAACAATTGTTTGTTTATTTATTTATTCAATTCAATAAAGTGTTACATTAAATAAATCAATTGTCATATATGTGTCCTTAACTTATATAGTAGATGATTTGGTGTATAGAGTATAAGCTTATAAACAGAAGATTAAATTATCAGTTCTTATAAGTTAAAAATTTATAGTTCACAATCATAGATGAAAATTTGGACAAAATCATCAGAAAGATTGTAGCACGAGATTAAATATAATTTATCTTGATTATGAGAATGGCATAGTTCTAACTTCTCGTGCTAGTGCATTTGGTATGTATTGAACGGGACCAAGCAGAGATAGTTGTTTTAGACTGATTGATAAAAACATATTCTCTAAACTATTAAATGTACTTATATTCTTAATCTTGATATAACGATTATGATCTGTATATATTATTTATCATTTTGATTTATTAAAAGGTGAGATTCTGAGATGGGTCAATATGTCTGGTAGATTGGATGATAATAATATATATTGGTGAAATAATTAGTTAGTTGATGAAATCCAGGTCTCAGTATAGAGATTGATGATACACCTTTTATGAGAAGCTTGTAAGTTTTCATGTGTAAATCCGGCCGGTAGATTTATGAATCTGGCACATGAAATAAGTTAAGTATTGCTCTAAAAGAAGTTAGTCATTGAATTAAATTCGTCAGTAATTTAATTTATTGATTAGTATCAGTAATCTTAACATGGGGAATCAAATAAGTGTTTAGTGGTGAATTTCGAAATAAATAGATGAGTTCAATTACGAATTTTTAGTGGAATGATTTGTAATTTATTATGGTAAGAATAATTCAAATTAATTATTTAGAATTATTTCCATAATAGGAAGCCTCAGAAATAAATTTTGTGGTCCCTCCAGTGCCCAATTTAACTAGAACTCAGAATCCTATTTTCTAGTAGAAGATGGAAAAGTAGCCTTCTCCTAAAAGAAAAAGAATTGATTTTTCCTCTCCTCTTTGGACTAGGAAGACATCTCTATAAATAGGGATTTTTCTAACCTAGATTTGATAGAGTATTCTATACAATACTTGCCAACCAAGTATTGAGAGAGTTCACTTGTTGATTGGGATCACTGTAGAAGACTATAGAACTGGAGTTGGATTTACTTCAAGATATCTGCACACGCTTCAAGAGGTAATCCTGAGTTAATTTTCAGCATACTTTGTATGTGATAACTATTTGTGATTGTTATTTATATTCATGCAAGATGTATAATTCTGGAATGCTTCCGCTGTGTATGCTATTTTCCAACACTAGCTGCTATCAAGTAAGTTATAATTCGTGTCTAAAATCCTACTTGATCGATAAATTTAAAACACAACGTATTCATTCGATATCTGTTTTGGTGAACATGCAGAGAAGATGGTTGCAATGTGAAAGGATACTTTGTGTGGTCTTAATTTGATGGATAACTAGGAATGAGCAACTGGATTTTCGTCAAGGTTTGGTCTTTATTACATGGAGGACAACCTCAAGAGATATCCCAAAGATTCTGTGAACTGGTTCAAGAATTTTTTAGGATCTGCTTAAATTGATACATGTTACTTACAAGCAACATATATGGTTAGGTTCCACGCATAAAAACACGCGTAAAAAGGCATAACGCGATGTATACAAACATTTATTCTTTCACAATATCTTAATGTCATTTAATAGATTCCACTCAGTTTTCTCATACATAGGTTGTTTGTATTATACGAATTTTGTTATTGCTCGATCACTTTCTTTTCTGCTATTATGTGATTAATTTGTACTCAAATTCAGTTGGAATATCCGTTTAATCAAGTTCAAAATGTTCATTTTGAGCTAGTTTTGAGTTTTAGGAGTCAGAGTTTGAGACTTAGTCTAGAAATAAGGATCAAAATTATCAGATTCAAAGTAGTGTTCAGTGCTATTTAGTGCTCCCTATGCATCCTAACTAGTAACCTCTGTCGCTCGAAAATGACGTTATATGTACTCGGGAATCATAGTATATAAACTGCAGCGTTACTCAATGTCTTCTAAAAAAGTATAACTTACATAAATCTCATAGTCTAAAGAGTAAATTATATCTTATCCCTATTCTTTTTCTAATTATAATAATCCCTTAAAATATGTACCTTCCAGATACATAAGTCATCATCCAGATACATTAATTATAATACAATAAGAATTCTTCTATTTCGCTAAAAAGGAAATAAAATCTGAAAATCTAATTACATCCCATAAACTACGCTTACATTTCTTCTTACTCTCAATCATACGAATGGAAATCCAGAATGAAGAAATTCAAAATTTCAAATTGCTCCCAATGGATACCCAAAATCTCACATCTTGTCTTCATCACCTACTTTTCACTACCCTAATTATAATTTCAGATTTTATTTCTAATACTTTTTATTTTCATTTACAGAACCTCCATTGATATGGTATTACTGTTCATCAAGATTCATCTTTGCTAGTGAGAACCCAATCCATTTTTCCCTAGCTAAACCCCTTTTTTTTCACAAAATGAGGTTCTTTTCTTGGAATTTGAGATGTTATTTTGAGTTGAACTACAACCTTCTATGTTTTTTGCTTTTATCTGTTAAAAGATCAGTTTTTTTTTTAATTTAGTGATTTAAGAATCTTGGATCTTTATCTGAATTTGAAATTTAAGGTTGATATGTTTTGTTTTGTGGAGAGAACTAACTGAAGTTTGTGAATCACAAATAGTCACTGCAATTGAACTAGATATCGAGGGTTGAGGAAAAATTTGGAGATCTGATACAACGTTGACGTGAAAAAATAAGAGTTTGAATTTTCAATATATCTGTTATGCATTAATACAACAAATCAAAAGGTTGTAGAGATGCATAACTTTGATGGATCATTTGTACCTTTTATAATGTTATGTAATCGATTTTTGAATTTCATTTTCGTGATGGATAAATTTATAAAATATATTACTATATATGTATCTTGTTTAAATTAATAAGTGTTGTATTTCTACTAGATAACATAAAAAATTGTTGCTCTAAGATGTTTGGTTTGAGACCGATACAAGTACATTGTTGTTTGATAATTGTTATATATTGGGTACATTTAGTATAAATTTGAATTTACGTATCATGCTTAAAAAAATAGTGCATGATATGTTATTATTTATGTATCTTATTTTGTTTGAGAACAGAATGCATATGTATCATAAATTTGTAGATGAAAAGGCTGATACATGATAATGATAATACATTTGATAGAATTTTTGTATCAAGTATCAATACTAATTAAGATTATGTATCAAACTAATATTTGAACATGATACATTGTGCATGCTAGATTTTTAATGTATCATAATGTTGAAACGAATGTTTTATACATTAGCTTAAAAAACAAAATCAACTAGATACATTGAAAATCTGAATCTATATGTATAAAAAAAGATGAACCACCAAAAAGTTGAAAAAAGTCAACAATCTAATCAATAGAAAGCAACGGAGATGTATCCTTCTCGCACTAATTGGCTAAGCCTAATACTGAAAGATCGAACCAGTGAAATGAAGTGTATCAAGACCGCCATTAGAAATTCCTGGAACAATTCCAAATGCACTCAAGATGAATATCAACATTAGCAACGTTTTCTACCTCTCTTCCAGTAAATAGATCGAGAGTAACAAATTCAATAATTTTTTTAAGATGAAAAAAAAATTGAAAATTGAAGTGATGGAAAGAAACCTACCTCTTGAATAACTTAAAATCATTAATTTGAAAGAGAAAAGATTTGAAATTCAAAAATAGATTAATGTAGGTAACCGTAGAGAGATTTGTGGCTTGAAAAAAAGAAAGAAAACCACGGGTATAAGATTTCAAATTACTGTATCCAGAAAAATAAATGATGGGAGCAAAGGATTAGATTTTTGATATTTTTTGAAATGGTAGGAAAAATAATAAAATATGATGATAATAGTGTGTAGTTAGGTAATTTTTCTTTAAAAAGGCATTCATCTTGGCCCAAAATTTAAGGGATCCAATTTATAGTAATATAATAGAATTATGTTTTTTTTTTAAAAATAATAAATTATAATGTGTCTTTTAGTTAATTTTGAGACATTAAAGAATGTTTTGTTTCTTTTTGTCAATTTTTTAATTGAACTTTCCAAAAAAATTGTAATGTGTCTTTTAGTTCATTTTGAAACATTAAAGAATGTTTTGTTTCTTTTGTCAGTTTTTTATATAACTTTCCACATGACATGTTTAAAGCCACAAGATTAAAATATTATATATATAAAATTTAGTTTAAAACCACAAGATTTGAAAATCTTCTTTACTCTGTTAAGTTTCATGTAAAGTCAATATTCATTAAAAAATTAAAAATAATGGAGTAATATTTATAGAAAAATAAATAATTTTACGTGTTAAAAAAACGAGAAGAATAGACTTAACATAAAAAATAATAAAAAATTAAAAGTTGTGAATCTTCTTCCACTCAAATCCTAGTGGTCAAGATCTGAACATGAAATGAGAGTCGACTATCCTAACTAACTAAAGTACAACAAATTGTTGAATAAATTAAAGTTGTTAATTTTGAAGATTGCTTAATATTTGGAAATTAGTCTATCGTAAAAAGATAATAGTCCAAGTTTTCTTAAAATTTTGCTTCACACACAAAAATTAAATTTCTAACTAATGTACTAGTTTTTAGTTTGATTTGATTAAAGTACAAGAATATAAAAAACAATCAAGATTTGAAGTTTGTATGCAAGCTGAATAACAACAAGTATCCAGTAGGGAAGTCACTTAGGTTACATAACATATCAAATATGAAGCTAATTAGTTAAAAAAGTGGAATCTTAGAATAGTAATAGTGGGAATAATCAATCAAAGTTATAATTTGGTGGAATTCCTTTTGCTTATGTTCTCAAATAGAACTAAGAAAACTTGGAGGATTGAGTATTTTAAGTTATAGGGGTTGAATTCTTAAAAAAATAATGATTTATAACACTTTTGCTTTTTGGAGGTTTTGACATGTACATGACGTCGAGCAACATAAAATGTAAGTACACCACCCATAATTACCTCAATACGCGAAGACATGCTTCAAAATTTGGTAATAGTGCGATGAACTAGATCACTGTCAATGAGCCTCATATTATTATCATCCAAGACTTTGATGTAGCGCTACAAGAATCGAAGTGATGTTTGATCCTTCTATGAGCTTTATGCAGGGCCAAAAACTCATTAACTGAGCCACATATTGTTATTCACAATTTACTCATGGCTCATGCCACTATTGTTGCCTATCATATTATACTAAAAGCATGAAGCTCTATAGTTGAAACTTGAATTACAAAAATATCCCTAATCATATTAAAAATAACCACTTTGTCATGATCATTTAAATAATGTATCAAACTTTTCATATTACAACATTTATATCTTTTGTTTTTTAAACTTCAATCAGTTAAATATTCTATACCTTTTTCATATTCTTTGCACTTTATAAAGTTATCACCTTGTCAAATTTCTTTATCATTTTTTTCTTACTCCTCTTCTGTTAGACTACAGAAAAACTACTATTACTATCGCCCTCTTATTTGTTGAATTTTGTCTAGCATCAGGTAATAGTATTTTTCCCTATTTATCATTTTATTTTTACTCCTCTTCTACTTAGACTACAGAAAAACTACTATTGCTATCGCCCTCTTATTTGTTGAATTTTGTCCAGCATAAGGTAATACTATTTTGTTTCCCATCAAATAAGTTTAGTTTCTGTTTACTGCTTAAATATGACTTGTGTTTACAAAATATTGTGTATAGAAAATATTTTTATTTTATTTATTTCACACTTTACATTTTTAGTTTGCTACAAAAAATATCACTTTGGGAGTAGCTACTGAACCAAATTCATAAGTATGTATATATTTCATGAGTCTGATTTTAAATTCAACTTTATTGGTTTCATTAAATGTCACTTTTGGATGCATTGTGGCATCTCACTTCTAATTTAGTATATGTATTTTTTTTTAAACATTATTAGTATCATACTTAAAAGTTGTGTCTTCGTGAAAAAATAGAAAAACTTCCAAGCATGTATCTCATTCTATTACATGACAAATGAATAATATTACGTTACAAATAAATGTTGCATTTGAATCTACTTTTCAACTGAATTACTGTTCAATTGCTCCATATATACATATTTAAGTAGAGTATTATATACTTCATTTTAGGAAGTTTATTAATTAGCATGAGACACGTGTCAAGAAATTAGATCAACTAAAACGAAGAAAAATCTAAGTCAAAATAAAAAAATCCCTTTAAGTATTAATTTATTATTTACAAATTATTTAAAATAGGTTTTTTATTAAATATTTATTTTGATATTCATGAATTTTGACTCTTCTTATTATGATAATTAACACTCCTATATATAGATAGACTTACAATTCAATACTCATTATTAAATTGTAAGTTATTATTAGCAAGAAAACAAAATTAAAAAAAAAATCTAAAAACCTTACATCTTTCACGTACTAATAGTAATGATTTTTCATAATGATAGTTGCTATGAATTTCTTAATAATTAGTTATAATGACATTCCATTACACATTTAATATTTTAAATTTATTTTAAACATATTATGTCCTTAGGTTTTTACACTATCAAATTTAAATGTTATAAATTATTAAATTAATTAATTATTCAATAATAAATAGAAAATCATCATATTAATACACATAGCTTTTATTATCACTAATTTTTCATTATGTAAATATATGTAACTCTCTGATTATATTTATTATGATTTTGCTCTTATCTCTCACCATAATCTAAAATAGACTAATCTCACATAAATAGTATCATATAAATACTGATATGTACTTAAATCAATTACAAAAAAATAAAAATAAATATCTACGCACTCTTCTCCCGCCTCATTTTATCTGCTTACTTTAATTTTTATGTTAATTTCTTGTTTGTTGTTATTGTACAAATTTTATAATGTTGTGCTGTTATTATTATTGAAAATTTACCATGATTTGTTGTTTCGTATACATTAGCCTAGCATGTGGTATTTTAGTATCCTCATTTGAATATTCAATATATGCAATAGATTGTTAATTTTTACTTCATACACTTTTAGTCAATTTAATATATATATATATATATATATATATGTATATATATATATATATATATGTATATATATATATATATATATATATATATATATTTTAGTATCCTCATTTGAATATTCAATATATGCAATAGATTGTTAATTTTTACTTCATACACATTTGCAATAAAGAATTTATATGAAATATTTTGGGAACTTAAGTAACTAATATGTAGATGTAACTCTGCAGTTTAACCTCATGATCATTTTCTTGAACCCCGCTTTGGTTATCACATTATTTTGTTGTTGTTACGGTTCTTTTTTTTAGTGGTTTGTAATGCTTCATCTTGGGAAGCTCCTAACTTAAAAATTGAATTGACAGTTTGCCCTTATTTATTCTAAACTAAATTAAGTATTATTATATAATTAATTTAAAATTAAATAATCATATTTAAATACATGCATCTACACACAACAGTTCAAATTCTAATTATTTAAATACTAAGTAATAATCAATGGCGGAGCCACATGTAGTGAAGGGGTGTCGACGACACCCCTTTGTCAGAAAATTACATTATGTAGATAGAATAAAAATATTTTTTATGTATATATATATATATATATTACATATTGACACTCCTTGGCTTTTACACGATTTAATTTCTTTAGATTATGACACCCCTTAGACAAAATTATATTATATTATACTAAATACTAAAATAAGAAGGTGTAAAGTCAAACTTTGAAAAACAAAAATATTTCATAGAAAATTATTAGAAATTATTTCATAGAAAATTGTAAGGAATTACTTTTTTAAAAAATAAATAAAAAATCTCTATTCTTTCTCTATAATTAGTGTTGTTAAATGGATTAAACTTGTTATCTTTTCTCTATAATTAGTATAATTAAATGTATGGAATTATCAGTAAAAACAATCAACCTTTCCTCTCCCCCATGTCTAAGATCACTAACTTCAAAAAACTATCTTAAATAATTCTTCACCTTTTCATCTTATCCTATAAATTTTTAGCTATATATATGTATCATGAAAAAATAATTTTTCTTTATCACTTACGTCTTGTTGATGTGAATCATTAGGCAATTTTCATGTACTTTTTTTGTTTTAAATATTAATATTTGTTTGATCCTAATTAGAATGATATTTTGTATCATAGTTTTATCTTTATCATTTTAGATGGGTTTTTTTTGTTACGGGAGAGGTATCATCAAGAACTTTACTACTTATGTATTTCTTTTTACCATATATCTGTGTACTTAGTATATGGAGCGTAATGAGAGATTATTAAGGATGATAAATCATATAAATATATTCATATTATTAGATGCTATAGTAATATTATTATTTTTCCATATTTCTTGCTTGATAGTCAATGTAATATTCGATTATTATGAATTTTATTTAATGAATAAAATATAAATTGGTAAAACTAATATTTTTAAATTCAATATTTTCTATATAATAACTGTATGGAATAAACGTGCAACGCATGTTCCGAAAACTAGTTACAAAAAAAAGTACAAGATAAAAAAAGCTTAAAAAGAGAAACAGATGCAATAAATTGAAATGTTTTCTAGTTGATATATAGAGTATACATTGGTTATACATGACTATACCCATAGTATACATAAAATATACATCAGCAAACTATATTTTTTTTTTTAATTAATCTTTGTGATCAATTGCTGTTGCAACCTACAAAACATTGATCAATTGAGATATCACTACATAGCTTTTGGTATGATCCTTTAACAAACTCCAAAGATGTCATTGAAGTGGCACAAAAATTTATTAAGTTTAATTTAGAGGGGTAAGGATTTTGGTTCCTCAAATTTTCCTTTTGATGGTGAAATGTTTTGCTACTGAATTCAGATATCTTGAGCATGTGATTCTTAGAAGGTATCCGAGTTCGATGGTAAAGAGACTGAGAATACAGTTACCTAAATTTTCGTCAATCGAGTCTGCACTCGTGAAAGGTTCATACAATTTCATAGGCATAAATCATTATACTACATGGTAAGCTAGCAAAAACAAAATTAACATAATTCGTGTTCTGGTTAATGACTCTGTCGCAGATTCTGGTGCCATTACCCTTCATTTGTCATTGATATATAACTCTATTAACTAATTACATGATTCATTCTACTTATCACGAAATTCATTTAATCGTATTTCATTGTGCTTTGTATTTGTAGCATTCCGCAGATAGGTTACTTAATTTGATTCAATACACAGTTAAACCTCTCTACAAAAATACTTCAGTATAACAACTAAATTTAACTTGAAACGATTTTCATGCCATGTTATATTATATGCTCTCTATAACAATAAAAAATTGTTCGTACAATGTTGACGATATTTACTTGAATACAAGTTCAATATGATTGTAAATAGTGCCTCATGGTTTTAGAAGCTTAATAAACTACAAGCAGCAAAATGATGGGAACCCTCCAATCACTATCAGTGAAAATTGTATGTCTCTAAATCTACGATGTAATTCAACGATCCAAAAATGGACGTGATGACACTTGTCTATTTTCACCAAGACAAGTTAGTTTCAACCCAACGAAAACAAAAGAAATGTAGAAATAAAAAGCAAGAGCAAGATAAAGTGGAAAAACTTATTATTTCTATGAGAGACCCCAAAATCTTATTGTTACGTGTGCAAGCCACTAAATATATAAAGTGTGGAATTGAAATAATTACAAGTCACAAACTTTGTTTCTCAAATAGAACAAAGTAGAAAGAAAAGGAAAAAGAGGGTCTTTTTGAGGTGACAAGCAACTACCTCTTCAAATTATTGACAAGCCTCAAAATCAAAAGAAGAAGAAGAAAGAGATCATACGGATCCATGCTCGGAACCTACACAAGTGTAGAAGTAAGGGGCGAGTGCCAAAAACATGGTACTCAACAAGCAACCTAATAAACAAGTCATCGAACTAGATATCGAGTACCCCTTTCATCCCAACTAAACCTCCTGAAACTACAACATGCACAAAAATCATTCCAATCTAACAGTTCTTCAATACTCGGGCCACAAGACTTATTAATCACAGTTCAATATTCACAATTCAATAACAAAACGAATCAAGTCAGTCAACTCAATGTCAAATGTTCAATCACACGTAACAAGTGTATCAATCATAATTAACAAATCACACAAGCATCATAATGCATCAAAATCAGAATAATCAATCTCTCGTTGGAATCATTTTTCATTGACACAATATAACTAGCCGGAACCATTGTTCATCCTCTTTATATCAAATTACTCACCTAAATCATTTCCCATCTACACAATATGTCTAGCCAGAACCATTTTCCTTCGATTATGTCAAGTCACTAGCCAAAATTATTTCTCATCGACCTTTATATCAATTCACTAGCCGACAATGGCCTCGACATCATAACCATCACATGTCTTATCACGGTATCCACACAAGAACATGGAAGAGATTGTTGGGAAAGACAAGACACTAACAAAGAATGTTTGACAGGATAACAGCGGATAAATACCCAAGTCTATACTTTCCCTTTTCGATTTGAACCAAGAGAAGACAAACAACCACAAGCAATATGATAGTAAGGCAGCAAGTAATTCAATCAAACAAATATAACAAGGCAATGATAAACCAATCACACAAGACACCAAGATTTACGTGGAAAACCCTTCGATGTGAAGAGTAAAAAATCACGGGACCAAAAGCTCCACTATAATCACCAAGAGTTACAATATTGTTCTCCAAAATTGGCCACAAAACAAGTGCCAAACAACGAGCAACAACAAAATAAGATTGCACCAAATCTAGAGAATTAAAGGAGCAAAATCACCAATTTCGCAGCTACTATTCACGACAGCAAAACTGAAGCTGCAGGCCACCAAATCCAACTCTGTCAGTTCCTAATCAAAGATTGAGATGAAGATAATATGCTGTCCAAAAATCAGCTCAATCGGACAAGAAACGAAGCGGAAATCGCAATTTGAAGTTGGCTGTTATGGCTGAAATTTGACTGCGAAAATCTGCTCTTTTTCTCTCTTTTTGGCTGCTAAAAAACTCTCTGTATGTCTGAAAATAAGACCCTAAATAGGTTTATATTTGCCTCATAAGAATGGGCCTATGGGCAAAAATGGGTTGGTCCAAATTGGGTTTTTATTTATCCACATAGGAAAGGAAAAAAGACTCATAACCCAACAGAGATACCAATTAATGAAATTCAAGTCTACACTCATGCTATCAAGCATTTCATCAATCAATCAATAAGGATCGGAACAAAGCAATTCACATCATCATGATCATCACATAACCTTTTTCATTTCAACCCCCTTTTATTCATTTAGATCTATCAAGTGGACAATTAATTGTTCACCTCATACCCGTTACTCCCAACACACAAAAAACAAATGGAATACTCAAATTATACTAGAATATAAGGTTTAGGAGATCACCTACCCTAAATCAAACAATTAATCACTCCAAAAGTTGAGTCTTCTCCTTTCGAATCACTTCCAAAGCCACACAATCTATAATAATCAAATATTCACAATAAATCTCTAGAAACAAAAATACTCTTATCAATTACTTTGAAAAATTGGTCAGTCAACTCAAAACCCAATTCCGAAAAAAAGATTTGAATCCAAAATTTAATAATTGAAATATTACTCAATGCTTTGGGAACTGGTTGGGGAAAATCATTTCAAACAAGGACTCAAAATTAGTTCACAATCTCCATTTTAGTTAAGAACTTGAGTTCTTGAAAAACCATGTCATTTACCAATCAAAATCCCAAATTTTGATGTTAGATATCATAAATAACTAAAGCAAAATGAAGTTTTAGGATCATAAAGCTTACCCAAATGATTTAGCTCAAGAAATACTTTCAAAAATCGCCACCAAGAATCCCTCAAGCTCAAAAATGAAAAATGAAACTTAAACCCCAAAATTTGCAGCCAAAGACTCTCCCAAATGTCGCAAAATTAAAGCAGACCCCGTGAAAAGGGCGCCTCTTGCCAAAGTATAGCCCCCTTCGCTTTATCGAAGCTCACTTAAGAGAAGAGGCTCTCGATTCTGCAAAGGTTGCTCAAGTGATTGGACGTCACAAAAGCGAGGCTTGCGGACACCAGTAAATATAACCAACTTTTAAATCATCGAAAGGACCCTTAGGATTCGTTTGGAACCCGTACACACAAACCATATATGCAAATCAATTATCTCGATGTTTTAGAATCAATAGAACCATCAAAATACAAATATAAGGTCTCCTTGACTCAATAAAACCACAAGAAACTAACTCAACACCTAATAAATGCTAAACACAAGCTCAAGACGTCTCAAAAGTCAACAATGACCTCACCTAGGCCTAATCATCCTCCGAATCCAATGAAACTCTTAAAATTTTGATCGAGCATCTGAATCCCGAATGTTGGTCAGTGTTAACCCAAACGCTAAATTTCCTCAATTTCACAACTTAGGACCTCAAATCCTTTAAAAAAAACTCCGAATTTGAAGCCGATAATTATCATAACAAAGTTTCCACGTCCCAAAAGGATGGAATCGACAAAATTTCATTATGACACTAGAAACTCCAAAAGACTCTATAAAGCACTTTTAAGCAACTTAGCATTTCAAGATCACAAGCTTAACAAATTCTTAACTTATAACTTAAAAGTTAAAAACTAACTTTCAAAACTCAACATAAAAGACTTGGGGACGATATCGGTAGAAGAAAAATTGTAACTTCACTAAACTTTCAAAATGACCGACCGAGTCATTACATGTAGCTTCTAAACTGTACAATCAACCAATTGTTAGGACCGGAAATAAGCAGGTGTAAATGTGGAAGCTAGCAAAGCAAACCTCGAAAGACCCCGAGTAAGAAGACAACGAGAAATATACCAAAAGACACAAAGATTTAACATGGTTCAGTCAATCGACCTACGTCCACAAAGGAGATGAGCAATCCACTATAAATATGAGAGTACAAAATACAGAGAGAAACAACCTCAACCAATTCACTCGGAATACATGGGAGGTTCACACAAGTGATAACGTATCAAACTTGTGACCCACAAATTCTCCCCCTAACCAAAACTCTCAAAGCCCTTTAAGACTATATTGTGAATGCTAATTAAGTTAGAAGGAACATGTCTCTATTTATAGAGTCCTAAACCTTTTCCTACCAAAAAAAAGATTAGTCAATTCAAAACCTTTTCCTAAAAGGAAAACCTATTTATGGTAAGAAATCAGGGCAAATAAAACCCAACAAATCTCCCCCTTGGCCTGAATTTCTGACAAAATAAATTTGTCCACCTTCTTTACTTAATCTTCAACAACTTGCTTCTCCTCTCCATAATCTCCTTTGCAAAATTTGTGTCTCAACAAAGAGAACCTCTCTGAAACAATTTCTCAAACAAAATCTTCATTACTGTCAAAAAGGTTGCGGCTAGATCTACACCCCGTCAAGTTGAACACATCTTTCTAACTTGGTTCAATCATCGTTTATCAAACCACAAAACCTGACTCCATTATTGAATCTGGCTCTGATACCACTTGTTAGGACCGGAAATAAGCAGGTGTAAATGCGGAAGCTAGCAAAGCAAACCTCGAAAGACCACGAGTAAGAAGACAAAGAGAAATATACCAAAAGACACAAAGATTTAACGTGGTTCGGTCAATCGACCTACGTCTACAAAGGAGATGAGTAATCCACTATAAATATGAGAGTACAAAATACAGAAAGAAACAACCTCAACCAATTCACTCGGAATACATGTGAGGTTCACACAAGTAATAACGTATCAAACTTGTGACCCACAAATTCTCCCCCTAACCAAAACTCTCAAAGCCCTTTAACACTACATTGTGAATGCTAATTAAGTTAGAAGGAACATGTCTCTATTTATAGAGTCCTAAACCTTTTCCTACCAAAAAAGGGATTAGTCAATTCAAAACCTTTTTCCTAAAAGGAAAACTTATTTATAGTAAGAAATCAGGGCAAATAAAACCCAACACCAATATTTATTGAATTTGAAAAAGAGTCAAAGAAAGAAATAGTCTAAGCCTTTTGTTTTGATTTCTTGAACTGTTATAGAAATGGATGATTAAAATAACATATTTACATCGCGACAAGATACTCTCAAGGATAAAAAAAAAAGAAAGGATCAATCCTCGCGTATTCATTTAAAACACAACGTATTCATTTGATATCTATCTATTTTGGTGAATATGTAGAGAAGATGGCTTTATTTGATATCTATCTATTTTGGTGAATATGCAGAGAAGATGACTTTAATGTGAAAGGATACAATAGCTGCTTATTGTTAAGCTTCAACTAAACATACATGGTTGATCACTTGTTGTTTCATTAACAGTGCAATTCAACATGTACATGGTTGATCACTTGTTGTTTCATTAACAGTGCAATTCAACATGTTACAAAGTCCAGCGTGGATGGCTGTATGACCCTAGAGTGTTATGAACTGTTTCTTCGAGAAGGATGATACCACCACCTATCAGGCCCGACGATTGGTCCACAGAGTTGTATCCCTGTTCATCTGGTCTAAAAATAATATCAAAGGCTTGTTTGGTTAATATCAGTAGCTCTGTTTCTTCTATTTATATTTATATATGCCAATTGTATTTAATTTGAATTCTATTTATATTTATATATGGCAATTGTATTTAATTTGAAAGAGAAATTTTCCTAATACGCAGGCAAATACACCAAAATATATATATATGCCAATACACCAAAAACAATTCCGTTGCCGGGACTTGAACCCGGGTCTCTCGGGTGAGAGCCGAGTATCCTAACCAACTAGACTACAACGGATCAATGTTTGTTATTTGGTCATTATTCTTTATAAATCGTAGCAATCTACTATTGATTTTATCTCAAGCAATGCGTTGGGTAACTCCCGATATAATGTAAAAGCAAGATGTGTCATTTGAAAAGTAAAAAGAAAAGAACATTAGTCCAAGTTTCTTTTACAATTTGACTCCATTCAAGTAAAAACAACATGATATTTTGTCTTTCTCTCTTCCCTCAAGAAGTAAAACAAATGTGTCCTACCTGACATAATAACCGTTGGATGTCAAATATGATATAAATTGTTGTGTAGGATGCATATGCTTACTTGTTTATCTTTATATTAATTTAAGTGTCTACTTGTATACACTCAAAGTTGAAGGGCGTATATGTTAGCTAAGACCAAGTTAAAATGCACGTTGATGTATTTTGTTTTTCAAAATTTTCTACTTTCTTGCTTATAAAATAGTTCAAGTTTGCCCAATCATAAAAAGAAACTATATTCGTTCGATTTATTAAAAAAAATACTTTGAATTTTTTTCATCTTAAACATTACACCACTCCTTTAATATAACCACAGTATACATAATATATACATATATTGTACATCCATATTTTTTGTTTAAGCCAATGGTAAATAGCAATCCAGGTTAAATCTTTGCCAAACCCTGGTCATTGACTCATTCTACTAATCGCAAAACTCATTGTGCATTACGAACTAAGCATTTTTTAATTATGCTTTTGTATTTTGCAACATTCAAAGGTGTAAAGCCAATATCATACAAGGTACACAATATGTTATACAAATAAATATCTCTACAACAATATTTCACTATGACAACTAAGTTTATTTGAAACAATTTTCATGCAAGTCCGTCTCAACAAAATTGAGACCTAAAAGTTAAACTTTATTAAAAGTTCTTAATTATTTTTTCTAGGTGACATAGATAAATTAAATGAAAATTACAACAATAATATGTCTTTGTAATTTTAAAAGTGAGGTTAGTGAAGGATAGGATGTACATAAACCTTATGTAGTAAAAAGATAAAGAATACAAATTTCGATTAAGAAAATATAATATGAAGTTAGAATAATAAAATATAGCTCAAAAATTTAGTAAATTAATATAGTGATATTGAAATACTATTGCGCATAGATCTGATAAGTTGTTATAATGATATTGAAATGGTGTTGTGTTGCTTCAATATAATGATAACTTGTTGCAATGCTTTAAATTTGAAGAAGACATATCAAAAAACAATTTTTTTTTTCAAAAACAGACAATAATAAATTTTGCATAATGCACAAGGTTTAACCTTTTAGAGACTTAAAAATATTCAATAATAAGATAATTGCACAGGTAAGCACGACTCACTGACAACCCTGAGTTTGAGTCATTAATGGAGCAAAAAGGGTAAGCACTAAGAAAAAGAAGGGGAAGGATTTTAAAGGGAAATATAGGGAAAATAATGTGGGATCGTGTTAGTAATTAGAATATAAACGGGACAACAAAATAGACAACCATGTAAGAACAAATACTATAATTACCTAAATAGTTATTTCATTTCTCAATTTTTACAACCATTTACACATTAAATAAGACAAAAGAAATTATTATATCTTTTGGAAAAACTATGGGCCCCAAATCATTACTTTAATGGGTTTATGGTCGAGACAACCTGTTTTCATGTGATGATATGATCCGGATCTAGGATTTTTATTAAGGGGTTCGAAAAAAAATGAAAGTAGTGGTTGTCAACCTCTAATCTTATATTTAAGAGGTTCAAAATCAATATATAAACATAAATTTTTTTTAAAATACCTTAAATATATATATATAACGTAATTTTTTGCCGAGGGAGTTCGCCATACTCTAAATCCGCCCTTGATCTCTATAATAACCAAAAAGTATTGTACAATGTTGATGATATTAAGTTGCAGGCAAGTTCAATAAGGTTGAACATGATAACTCATGGTATTAGAAACTTGCTGAACTACATCAAGCAAAAGTATGGAACCCTCTAATCATAATTAATGAAAATGGTAAGTTTCTAAATCTCTAATGTAGCTACTTAACCATACGATCAATCAATATTTATTGAATTTGAAAAAAATAATTCCAAAAAAGTAATTCGAGTCTCTTTATTTTAATTTTTAGAATTGAGAGATTCATAAATCGGGATTCGATGCATATAGATACAAATTGGCTGATTGAGTTCTCCCTATGCCTCTCGTATCATTTTCTTCCTTCACTTGTGACTAGGTCTGGAAGGGGATTCATCGTAGTCTCCTTCGCTGGAAAATCACGTTATATATATTTGCGAGAGCCTAATGCCTTTAAAAACGAGGCATCCACCTTAGACCAAAAATTTAAGAGACCCCATTATTATAAGGATTTAAAACAATAAAAGAAAAAAATATATGATGTATTTTAGTTTGTTTCGAAACATCAAAGAATGTTTCTTTCTTTTTTATAAATTTTTAATCTAACCTCCATGTGACAAGTTTAAAACCACAAGATTAATTTTTTTTGAGTACATATTCATATATCTAATTTAGTTTAAAATCATAAAATTCAAAATACTTCTTTACTCTTTTAAATTTAGTGTCAATTCAAAATCGAACAAAGATTAAAACTGATCCAATACTACTTTTAGAAAAAAAACTAAAAAATTTCATAGTAAAGAAAAAAATAATTTTACATCTAAAAAAATATTTTGAATATACTAACAGTTCTAGTTTTTAAAACAAAAAAATAAACTTTGAATATAAAATAAAGAATTAAATGTTTAAGACCACATATTAAGTTTCATATGTTCAAAATAGTGAAACTTATTCGAATCTTAGATCCAACTTTATAGATAAAAATAAAAGTTCTAGCTCGATCCATCTTTATGAAAGAAATACAAATTTTATTTCACAATAAAATAAAAACTTTTAGACCTACCTTTATGAAACAGGACTTGAACTCGGGTGTCTCACAAAATATAAAATTTTAAGATTTACCTTTGTCAAAAAATAAAAATTCACATTGTCGGAACTTGAACATAGGTCTTAACAGAGTATCCTAACCACCTAGACTACCACGGATTGTTAAATCATTCAAATGAATTAAATTTTAAGATTGTTTGATATTTGAAAATTAATTCATCAAAAACAACAAACAAAAGAACATAGTTCAAGTTTCCTCGGAACTTTTACTCTCTAATATGATGTTATAGCTTCTCTCTTTCATCAATTAGATAATATTTGATAATGCAAAAACTAGATTTAAAATCAAACCTCTAAGTTTTTTTTTTTTTTTTGTTATTGAAAGAACTCCAATGTTTGACGAATGTAAGAAGAGTGTTCTAAATGCTTGTATCTGTTCTCCCAGCTATGTGGTCATATAATGAAAAAACATTAATTTAATGAGATAGTATGTGTATGTCTTCACAATATTTGTTCTTTTGTTTCTAAAATTTACTTTTTATACGTGTAAAATAGCCTAGTATTATGTGATCATAAAAGGATAATATATTAATTCGCTTTATTATAAAAGAAAATACTACAAGTTGTCTCAATCTAATATACATTAATTCTTGCAAATAAAAATGCTTAAGAAATTATTACCAATATATTGAGAAGCTAAACTTTGCACTTATAAGCAATAAAGGCTTGAAGAAGACCAGCTCCTCTACCCGATTTATTAGCAACAAAAATTTCATTAAGATCAAATCCCCTTTGTAAAATGAATATTATAACTTGTATTGAAATTTTGGCAATATTAAGCATAGAAAAATATAGTATAACTTAAATAAATTTCATAATGTAAGGACCTAAATTACATTTTATTTCTATTCTTTTTAATTTACAAAAATTCCTCAAAATCAGTGATAATTGGATACATAGGAATAAAGCCGGATACATTAAATCAGACACATCAAAACAAATTCAGTTACACTTTTTAAGAAAAGAAAATATAAAATTGAATATGACTTTCTCAAATTACGCTAATATAGTTGATTTAATCTCTCCCAAATCTTAACAGATTCAATCAAATAAAAATTAAAATTTTCTTCCAAATTCGCCCAACTTCAATTGAAAAATCAATTTTCTTCTCTCACTTCTATTTCAAATCCGTTTAGCTTCAAACAATTCAAATTTTAATCGTAATAGATTAAAAAAGTCGAAAACAATAGCTGGTACATAATGGATAAATTCAGGAATCTAGAAAAGCAATGTGAGTTATGAATGATACACAAGTGATGGATTTCAAATTTCTTCTCCCATTTCGTCGAAGATTCTTTCAATTTTGATTAAAAGATATTAAAATTTTTTGAGAAGATACATCATGATATTTTGATTTTTGCTGAGACATTGAAGAATCTGGAAAAAAAATACTGACATTCAGGAATCTAGAAAAAAAATATAAGCCTGAATTTACAATGTACAAAGTAGATCAGATCTTTAATTTGATAGTAAAATAGATATGACAATCAAATGTATGGATTTACATATATTGTGTTGTTAATTCGATTTTTTATTTATATTTTTCAGATGACTATATCAATCATGATTCATTAGTATTTGTGTATCTAGTATAAATTGGTCGATAAATACTATGTTTCTATTAATTAGACACATTAAATAAGTAAATTTTGCACGTTAAGTGTTTATTTAGAGTTTGACACATTATTGTATGATACATATAGTATTAATTTAAATTATTGTATCATGACCAAAAATTTAGCATGATACATTTAGTACTATTTTTGTATCTTATTGTGTTTGTGGAATACTATACTTTATAAATGATACATTATATATCTAATTTGTTGTAAACGCATTAAAATGTTCAAGAATGAGGGTAAAATCAGATTATATTTATATTTTGTAGTTGATATTAAGTATAAGTTAATTTTCTGATTGTTTGCGATTGATACATAGAAATAATTATTTTACAAAATACATCACAAATTTCTTTAATATTAACATGTAGTTGTATCATCTTGTATCTTTATTCAATCTATGATTTTGAAAGAAGATGCATTATTTGCCTTGAAAGAAAAATATGTAATTCTGGAAGATTTCAAGTTGATAAGATACAGTTTCATACATAATATATCATTTTATAGTTGATAGTAATGTATCTGATAAAATAAGATTGTTAAAGAAGTGCGTATGTAAGCTGAAATAAAGTGCATCTACAAATGTATCATTTTGTAGTTGATAATAATATATTTGACACAATAAGGTTATCAGTTTTTTATGTATTCATGTATCATGCCCATAAAATGTACATGATACATTACTATTTATAACTTTAACTTCAGGGTAAAGAGATTTGATCATGAAATTTATGGAATTACATGTATTGTGTTGTCTAATTTAGGGTTGTGTATCGACCGGTTCAGTTCGATTTTAAAGTCTATCGAGTTGGCTTAATTGTTATCGGTTTGTAGAGATGCTAAACCGTTATAGAACCATTAAGATATTGGGTTATCGGTTTTTGATCGTTATCGGTTATGTTATCGGTTTAACCGTTAAGATTTGACACAAAAGAAAAAATATTGAAAATCACTTAGAAACAAGGTGACAAACCAAATAAATCATACACTTGAGTCACAAGTTATATCTTGCTCAAAAGCAAACACTTTTACATTGTAGAATAATCAAGTGTTTGAGACAATAAAAAATAAAAGTAGAAAATTAAACTCTAAGTCGAGGACTTTATATACAAAATGGTATAAATATAATTATTTAATTTACTATCGGATTATCGATTAACCCGTTAAGAAAAAACTTTAAATCGTTAATAACCGATAACAAAAAAAAATCAAAACCGTTATCAAAACCACTAAACCAATAACCCAATACTATAAATCAATAACTTTTTTATCGGTTTAGGATCGATTTTGAACAACCCTAGTCTAGTTGATTTTTTAATTTATGATCTCGAGATGGATATATTACCCATGATACATTACTATTTCTAAAATATTTAGTAGATTTATAAGTACTTAATATTTAAAAAATTCAACTCATTATTCCAAAAAAAACTCTCAGATTTTGAATCAAACTTGTCGACAAATCGTACTTATACAACATGAATGAATCAGCGACTAACTAGAACTCGTTTATCAAGAATATACATGAATAAATCAGGAACTAACTAGAACTAAGTTATCAAGTATATACATGAATGAATCAACAATCAAGCTATCGAGCACACTGCATTGGTCATGTGTCAAATGTATCAATGACTAACTAGAACTATTTAGAAAAAAGAAGATTGTGTATGTATGATTGAATAAATCTGATACTTAACTTGACACAGTTTTTTATCTACAGAACATTAAACTTTATGTATCAACTGCATTTATTGGGTAATGTATACAATACATGACCTTCTAGTTGAATAACTTTGGACGTATGTTTCTGATAGTAAAAGGTTGGCACTTATATGTTATACCTATTGTTTGTTCTTATACATAGTGCTTCAGTTATAGAATATTATAATTTATGTATCAAGATTAAAGATCCATATAGTTGAAATTAGTAAAAATACAGAAGACTCAAAGTTTTCTTCCCATTTTCATATCCAAAGATTTCCTTTCTTTGTAATTATTTGATACTATTCTTATTCATATTTGTTCAGTCAACTTATTATTTATGGATTACAATTAGAGTAGATCTTTACCAAATCAAATTCTTATTTGAATAACTAATTATAGAGATATTTGACAGATAATTGATTTTCTTACATAAGAAAATATGATCCGTCTGATAACGCATCACATAAAAGGAGGCAAATTCATAGTATTATACTATATGAAGTTTATAAGGTTAGTAACTGAATCACAAATCCAAATTTGGGACATCCATTTAAAAGGAGACTTATTTGGTGCTCTCTCTGTTTCACAGAGAATGGTCTAGTTTGATTTAGCACGGAGTTAAAAAAAAATTAAGAAGACTTCTTATGACCTTAGACATGCCCCGTGAAAAATTGTTACCAAATAAAGAAAGAGGTCATTTTTTCGAAACAGACTAATTAAAAAGAAAAGAAAGTCATTCTTTTTGAAACGGAGAGAGTATAAAATTGATTTACTGACCTAAAAATGAGATAATATTTTTTAGATCAACATTCATTAATTGGAAAGATAAATGATTTGAAAATCAAAAACGAATTAATGGAGGTAATTGTGGAGAGATTTATGGCATTAAAAAGGAAAAAAGACTCATGGGCATGAGATTCAGATTAATGTATCCGGAAAAGGAAATGATGGGAGCAAATGAGAGATTTTTTATACTTTTTGAAATGGTAAGAAAAAGAAGAAAATATTATAATAAGTGGTGTGTCGTTAGATAATTTTTCCAAAAATGTATAAATTATAATGAATTTGTCAACTACATACCTAAAATATGTTATTGCCTATTTAAAAGAGAATCTTTTATATATAACCACTCAAAATAGTCTAATTACTCTCAATAGATATAGTTTGATAATTACAATTTGTAGCTACATGTTATAGGGAGTAGAGAGCCGAGCGAGACTGGGAGAGAGAGAAGAGAGGCGAGTGAGACTGGGAGAGAGTTAAATTGTATACGTATATCGATTAGATAATTATATATTATACATATGTATATTGACATATGACAAGCGAGACTGGGAGAGAGATGAGAGGCGAGTGAGATTGGGAAAGGGAGGAGAGAGGTGAGCGAGATTGAGAGAGGAAGGAGAGAGGCGAGCAAAAGAGGGCAGAGAGTGGGAGAGAGGTGAACTGTATATGTATATCGGTTGTATATTATAAATATGTATTTGTATATTCTGGCTAATTATACATATATAAATGTGACTAATTATACAAACTCGAATTCAGCCCATGTAATTAATGTATAATGTTAGTCGATAGTGGTAATATAACAAACTATAGCTATGATGAGTAATTAAATAGCACAAGTTTACTTAACCGCATAATTTTTCCTTAAAAACTTACATCGTAAAGGCAAATATCTTATACATTTACTACTGAAAATGTTAAGTCTCTAAATCTACAATGCCGACTATACCATCAATCAATATTTATTGAATTTGAAAAAGAGTTCAAAAAAAAAATAGTTCGAGCCTCTTATTTTAATTTTTCGAATGATTCATAACATATTAATATCAACATCGTAACAAGATACTCTTGAGGATACAAAAAAAATAAATTATCACAATGATCATCTTACTAATCTGTTAGTTGCTATAAAGTAATTATGTGAACTGGTTCAAGATTTTTTTAGGATTCGGTTAAATTGATAAATGTTACTTAGCAGCAGCATATATACATAGCTTCCACGCGTGAAATGTTGGGTATATGATAAGAATTAATGAGAATTAAAGAAAACATGTAAAGAGGAATTTAAAAGGTTTTCTTATGTTTTAGTAAGAACAAATATTTCTCTCTTATTAGTGATGGAATGAAAAATTAAAGTGTTTAAATAGAGAAACACTTTTACTAGTTGTTAAAAGGTTTGGAAAGAGGGATCCCTCATGTCGTCGCCGTCGTCGCTCGGCTTTGATTTTAGAAAATGAGAGATTATTTTTTGGACAAAATTTATTTTAATTATTTATTTAAATAATTAAATTAAATTAAATTGACCAAAATATTTTTTATTATTTAAATAACAAAGAAGGGCTTAAAATAGGGAAACTTTCACATATAGCAAACAAAAAATTCATATTTGTATGTTATAGCAAACTTTGCATAATTGCGCTCCATAGCAAACATAAAACTGTATAATTTGCTATACATATACAATTTTATAATTTGCTGGCCTAAATTGTATAATTCGCTGGCCTATTTCGCTGCAATTGTATAATTTGTTTTGCATACGATTGAATCGAATTAAAATGTATGTATATTGCATAATTATAAGTGTATAGCAAGAAGATATATGTTTTTCTCGCTTTATATAAAAACAGAAACACAATATATGCACTTCTGTTGTATAAAGCTAGAGAAAATTGTATTTCACTACAATTGTATAATTCACAATTGTATAATTTGTTGGCCTTTTTCTCTTCAATATTTGAAGTAAAATGTTTGTAAATTATATAATTAAGTGTATAACACGAAAATATATATTTTTGCATGTGTATATACAATTTTCTCTCGCTTTATACAAAACAGAAACAGAATTATACACTTCTGTGTATAAAGCGAGAGAAACGAGCGAGAATGGAGAGTGGCGAGCGAGATTTTTGGGAGAGAGACACTGGCAAATTTTAGCTAATGTTTGTTATGGAGCACAATTAAATCAAACCCTAGCTATTCCATTTAATTTAGGTTATTAGTTTGCTATTATATACAATTTTCCCCTTAAAATACCCATCAACTATGTGAATTGGTAAAAAAATATCTTTCATCTACCTATCGGGCCTAAAATGCCCCTGACGTCAATCTTTTTAGCTCTTTTTTTGCCCTTATCTTTAGAGGCCTAAATGATAACTCCAATTAACAACTTTATTAATTATGTGTTACTATCTTATTGACTATCCTAACAATTAATTAAACTAATTAGAAAGATCACAAAATACCCATCTGCACCTAAAAACCCCACCAGTTAAAATCTCCATTTCTTTTAACCAAACCTTTTAACTCAATAAAATATAAGTTCGTCTTCTCTCATCATCAAATCAAACTCACTTGAACTCAATTTTTTTTGGCCATCAATTTAAAATACATTTCAGTGAGATCCTTGTTCTCATCATTATATTTTAATGAGATCTTCGCAATAAGAAAAGTCAATCCACAATCGACTCAGGTTTTAGTTTTCTTGAAGTTAAAAAGGAAAGTTCATTGATCAATCCAAAGACTAGAATTGCTTATAATGGCAGACTTAAACCTACTTCCCTTTGAACTAGCTCATTGAGAAAACACACAGTGAGAACCAAAGTCTCAGTAAAATACTAGAAAGCTTTCCTTTTTTTTTTTTTGTGTGTGTGAAAACACTATTATCTCTTTTTATCACTCGTTCAATCAAAAAAAAAAAAAATGGGAAAAGGTTTAAATATGCAACTTTTAGAAATCTAACTCATTTAAGTCATATGTTCAATGTTTGGTACATTTATGTCATTTTCGTTTGAGAAAAGACTCATTCATGTCGTTATTTGTTGACTGAAATAACATAGATGAATCAAAATTTTAATAGGTGACATAGATGAGTTTTTTTTCACAATGTTCGATGCATTTGACCAATTTATTGTTTTAAAAATGATTTAATCAAAGACATGGCCAAATTGTAATTGATCATCGGTAAAAGTGAGTTTGCGAAATCAAAACTTTTTTAATTAATAAATAATGACATGATGAGCCTTTTCTCGAACGGAAATAACATAGATAAGTCAAATTTTAAACGCAAATAACACAGATAAGTCTTTTCCCAAAGTTTGATGACACGAGCCTTTTTTGAGAACAACCACTGAATATTTTTGAGTAGGAAATATCAATTGAAAAATAGTGATATTTTAGTAGTGATAAGTGACATATTGCAAAGTCCTCCTTTAGGGATGATTGTAGTGTCACGTGTTGTTCCTTTGAGAAGGGTGTGATACCACCACCTATTCATTCCAACAATCGGTCACGAAGTTGTATTCCTACTCACGTGATCTATGCATACAAGGGATTAACTTACAAATTAACGTGAATTTAATAACTTTAGTTCACACTCTATCTACATATTCATAAATTCTTGATTTGTACGCAAATTTAGCGGGAACATTCGTTTATGGTGGCTTCATCACGGGAAGTTAGTTCCGTTTGATAGCTTAGTATTTAGCTTCAGCTAAACATATTTAGTAGATAACTTGTTGTTTCATTAGCAATGTTATTGAGACAATAGCCAGAGAGGTAGACTTTTCCATAATCTTTTGGCAGACTTAGGACACAAATCAACACACTGATACAAATAGAGGCGTTTTTCACCGTAAATCAATAAAAATTTACCATAAAATATACTTTACCATTCATTTACCATCATCGAATCAGCTCAATAGGAAAACACACATGCTGAGAAATAGATTTTTACTGAAATGTGAAAACACTATTATCTTTTATTTTCTCAACAATTTAATCAAAATATCTATAAAAATAGTCATACAAACATTTTTTAAGTGGGAATTTTTGAAAGAAAAATAGTGATTATTTAATAGTGACGTATTACAAACAGTGGTGGAGCCAAAAATTTCATAAAGAGTGTTCACCTGACAAGTTAATTGAATGTTATATATTTAATCTAGTAATTCTACCATGAACGATTTCAACATTTGTTAGTATCGAATATAAATAATCGAGTTTTTCTTCTTCTTTTTGATGCATTGATTTTATATGATAAAAATATATGATTATTGTTTTTAAAGTGGAATATTGATAGAATAAATGTGTCTAGCTTTACGAAACTTCAATCACAAAAATTTCTTTTAAAAAAAAAGATAAAACTGATTATTTTATTTTCACCATTTGAAAAAGCTAGGACTTGAACCCGGGTCTCTCGGGTGAGAGCCGAGTATCCTAACCAACTAGACTCACAACGGATTATTATATAATAATAGTTCCCTTTTTTAATAGTTGATGTGGATACGTGACAAAAATGAATTCAATGAAGGTTTGCATTTGTTGGGATGTGTATGTTTTCATAATAATATATACTCCCTCCGTTTTTTTATGTTTGTCATCTTATGTTTTTCTAATTTTTTAAATTAAATTATATTATATTAATTTAATGTTTTAAATAAAAAAATTTAGATAATCAAAAACTATATGAAAAGTACTATAAATTTTGTAAATTTTTGCATATCAATATGATGAAGAAATACATATTAAAAACTTATTCAAAATTTTTATAGTTTGACTCAAAAATTAAAAACTATGACAAACAATAATGAATAGAGGAAAACTTTTCTTATTTCTAAATTTTCTACTTTTACACAATATTAATAGGCCAAGCTTTGCGCAATCATAAGAAATAAATAATACATTCATTGCTTTATTTGTTAAAAAAAACACATCAATTTATTTCCACCTTAAACATATTAATTTTCACAAATAATCTTTAAGTAATTGTTGGCGTTATATTAATTTTGGACCTCCCCAATACGAATTAGCTATCGAGTTTCTTCAATTTCAAATAATTTGATATAATTTAGTTTTCAAAATATTTTAAAGTAATTTCGTCATCTTAATTATTATTTTTTATGTAATATATATAGCAAGTTTATAATTTTATTAATTATTTTATTTTATTAAGATTAGGGAGCTCATTAATTAATATTACTTCCTCTATTTTTAGTTGAACTGATTAAATTCAATTTAGGCTAAATTCTTAATTCATTTAGCTAAATTTGCAATCCATTGGGTCATTTCCTAAATGCAAAAATATGACCATATTTACTCATCTTAAACTCAGTCTATCCCAATTCACCCAATACAATGGCAATACAGATCCAGCAATATACGATGCATCAATTGGATACATATATTTTATATGCGTATTAATTAAACTCAACAAAATATCGTATTTTTATTATAGTCTAGATCATTTTTATTTATTTCAAATGTTTTAAGTAATCAAACATCGTAAATTACTTTTGTGTACTTAATTATTTTTCGAAAGAATTAGTTAAATATTTTTCAGTGGAATAACCGCGCGCTAGCGGCTACTTCAAGTGTTAACATTTTTTAAAATAGAATTAAAAATCTCTTACCCATTTTTTCTAATTTTTCAAATAATTATTTGTCAAAATTTTTAAATTGAATTTTCTTAATTTCTTATAAAAATTAAGTGACAATTTTTTTTCTAAATATTTTTAATAAAATTATTTTATACTAGGAACACTTAAAGAAGTATTTTTTTTCTAAAAGATCTATAATCATGACATAACAATTACCATAACAACTTTGCAGAATAAAATACAAAATTGTTAGCAAGAAAAAGTCATGATTAAGATCAGCTCCTCTACACGATTTATCAGCAACAAAAGTTCATTAACAAAAGTAAAATGAATATTAAAACAATTATGTTGAAGTTTTGGGATAATTAGGCATAGAAGTATATTTAAATCAAGCATAAAATATAAATATGTCTTTTAAATTGGCTTCATATATAGGACACTTAAACTTGTATAAAGTTAAACAAATAGACACACATGTCCTACATATTTTTTTTTTGGTCATACGTGGTGTTTTATGTGTATTGTGTCTCATAGAACTCATGTGTCTACTTGTTTAACTTTATGCATGTTTAAGTGTCTATTTGTACATATCCAAATTGGAAAACATAAATATGAAATAAAACCAAATTAAAAGACTTATTTATGTATTATGTCTTTAAACTATAATAAATTTGTCGGTAAACACATAAATTATGCTAAGATCCAATCATCCTTATTCAATAGTTATATTTATTAACCATAATTATAATTTAAAAGAATTTAAACATAGCTAAGCACTATTTATTTATGTAAAAATTTAAGAAATCCCTAGTGTATTTCAATAATTACACTCTGTCCCGACAAATTTAGTATTTACAAAAAATCCCTTCAATTTGTTTTGCCGTGATACTTTAGACTCTAGTGATACATGGTAAATGATACATGGTAAGTTTAAACTGTTGAGAAAAAATGGAAAAAAAAAACGGTAAATTTAGTGTTGTTACTAAAACAGCTTATTTTACGGTAACAGATCATTAATCAGCATAAATTCAGCACGCATCGATTTTCTTCACCATTGCCTTCAAATACGTTTCTGATAAGTAGGAATTTGAAGAGAATTTAGATGAACAACATGGAGAAATGGAGGATGAAGAAAACGCCATTGTTGTTTGGTTGATTTGAGATTTGAGAGTGACAATAGTGCAGCGGAAGAGTGGATCAGAAAATTCATACTATATGAAAAACATGTGATACATATCTACTACATATATCAGTGCATTGACTAAACATCATAACATTTGGTACATATCTAATACATGTATCAGTACATCGACAAAACACTATACACACTGATTCTATATGTATCATCAAGCACAGTTGATGACACAGTTATTAAACTTAGTGAATGATACATTATAACAATTTTCAAAACATGTATCAGTACATCAACTAAACAACTAATACCTTACTGATACATGATATTAGTTTTCAGAAAAATCATACTACATGAAAAACATGTGATACATATATACTACATGTATTAGTGCATTGACTAAACATTATAACATGTGGTACATATCTAATACATGTATCAGTACATCGACTAAACACTATACACACTGATTCTATATGTATCATCAAGCACAATTGATGACGCAGTTATTAAACTTAGTGAAAGATACATTATAACAAATTTTCAGAACTTCACATGATTTTTTGATACATATTGGATTCCTTAAAATTTTTACTAATTTCAACAATAGATTTAAGTACCAAAATATTAACCCGAGACAATGTAGGCCTAACAACAATGTTTGCTGCTTCTTTTTTCTTTTTTTGTTGTATTTTGACAACCTTTGATTTTGATGTTTCGCCAGAGTCTTTGTTTGAATCCTTCTGAAGATTCATAGGATCATGCAAACACTTTTTTCTATTTTCTTTCCAATTTTCATTGTCGGAATCATATATATTTCTATTAATTAACGGATCCATTACTATGATAGAATAGAACAATTAACAAAAACAAAAAAGGGAAGAAAAGAAGACCTGATGATGGATTAAGAAGAAAAAGATGTTGGGTTAAAACGATGATGGATTAAGAAGAAAAAGACGATGATGGATTAAGAAGAAAAAGAAAAAACCAATAAAATATGCTGGGTTAAGAAGAAGAAAGACGATTATGGAGAAAGAAGAACTGAAAACGTGATGGAGTAAGAACTGAACGGGAGAGAAATTGTCCAAATTTTTGAAATTTCAAATATTTTGAATTTTGAAATTCAAAATTGGGTGTTTAAATTAAAATTAATAATTCAAAATCCAAAAACTGATTTAAAAGGTTGAGTGTTTTAATGGAGAAAATTAAAAATCCAAAAACTGATTTAAAAGGTTGAGTGTTTTAATGGAGAAAAAATAGACATTAAAATGGGTAATTGTGTATTATAGGAGAGAGAATGTTATGTATCTATAAACTTATACTAAAATTAAAAAAAAGGGAATTATGTAATATTTAAAAAAAGAAGAGAAAATTAGAGAATATAAAACTTATAGTTGTGTATTTAAGTTATTTTTCCTTTTATTTAATAGCCATTTTCCAATTCAAAGTAGATCTTCCAATTATCATATTTCTATATATTTTGTATTTATCAGTTATTTCTTTTTTTCTTCTTTTCTTAATTAGCATATAACTCCAAATTATGGATAATTTTTTTTCTTTTCTTCTCTTTCATGAATGATTTTTTGAATTCACTCCAAATTAAAATCCTCCCATTTTCTTTCTGTCACGACCCAAAATCGGGCCGCGACTGGCACCCACACTTACCCTGCTGTGTGAGCGAACCAACCAATCTAGACCTTAACATTTCAATATAATATCAACATAAAGTAATGCGGAAGACTTAAACTCATTAATAGAAATCAATAATCAACTTCTATAATTCAAAACTTATCATTCCCCAAAATCTGGAAGTCATCATCACAAGAACATCTATAATCAAATTACTAAACTAAGAGTATTCTAAGAAGCTAAAATACATAAGAAGCTAGTCCATGCCGGAAGTTCAAGGCATCGAGACTTGTAGAAGAAGATCCAGTCCAAGCTAGAAGCATTAGCTCACCCTGAATTTCCGATGTAGTAAGACTGGCTTGAATTACTGTTGAGTCGAAGACGACGGCACGTTTGCTGCACTCCACAAATAAACAAGAAGAAAACAATAAAAGTAGGGGTCAGTACAAAACACGGGTACTGAGTAGATATCATCGGCCAACTCAAAATAGAAAACCGTATATATTAAGCAATATCATAAAATCAACTAATATCCTTAGCATGCAGCATTTACAGTTACCATAACCCTTGGTTACAACACCAAGCACATCAATGAGGACTCACGCCTCCTCATCATACTTATTTGGGAATTCAGTTCATTAGATTGAGTATATTAACATTTTTCAAGATTCATTATCTTTATTCCCCTCGTGTCGGTACGTGACACTCCGATCCTCATATACTATCCTGGTACCAGAACGTGGCACCCGATCCATATTCTATCCTGGTGTCGGAACGTGACACCCGATCCATATTCCATCCTGGTACCGGAACGTGGCACCCGATCCATATTCTATCCTGGTGTCGGAACGTGACACTCCGATCCTCATATACTATCCTGGTACCGGAACGTGGCACCCGATCCATATTCTATCCTGGTGTCGGAACGTGACACTCCGATCCTCATATACTATCCTGGTACCGGAACGTGGCACCCGATCCATATTCTATCCTGGTGTCGGAACGTGACACTCCGATCCTCATATACTATCCTGGTACCGGAACGTGGCACCCGATCCCCTAATCTCACTACTTTCATTCATCAAGCCTTCTTTTATACCAAGGCATCATCATTAACAAAGTAGATTAGGGTTTCTTTTCAAGATTTGGGATTCAATAACTTCATCATGCTTATTTATTCATAATTACATAATCACATCATTCATGCACGCATACAATTAAGCATATAGAAGGTTCACAATACTACTAACACATATCATTCGCTATTAAGAGTTTATCTATCAAATAGAAATAAACCATAACCTACCTCCACCGAAGAATTGCGATCAACAAGCTATCTTCTCAGAATCCTTGCTATCCTCTTCGTCTCTCTCTCTCTCTACTCGTTCTCTTTCTTATTTTTCTTATTCCAACCCTCTTTCTTTTACCCTAATTAACATATAATTAAGAATAAAGGATGGCAATAATGCCCCACTAATTAACTTAAGGTTACCTCTTTTAACCCCCAAGTAATTAGACTTATTAATGTTAACCCACTAACTTTATAATTAAGGCAAGAATAGTCAAAAACGTCCCTTAAAACGTATCAAGAAATCCGACCCAGACTGGGATTGCGCAACCTGCGACAGCCCGTCGTGCCTGTGACGGTCCGTCCTGCAGGTCGTCGCAAGGGTCAGAGACTCAATTTCCATTGAATAATCTGCTACGGTCCGTCACGCCTGTGACGGTCCGTCCTGCCATTCCATTACGAAGTTCAGAGAGTCGATTTTCAGTACCCAATTTCAGATTTTCTAAGTGTTTTGAAACGAGACCCTGCGACGGTCCGTCGTGCCCATGACGGTCCGTCGTGCCCATGACGGTCCGTCGTGGGGTCTGTCGCTTCTGCCAGTTTTTCCAGAATTGAAGTCTGCTACTCAAAACGACTAAACAGGTCGTTACACTAACCTTTGCCTTGACAAGATGGTGTTGCAACTCTCATAATAATTTATGAAACTCCGCTAATGGCCATGAAAGAAAGCTTTGATGCTTAAAAATTCGAATCACAATTTTATGAAATCGTTACTAGATATAAATTTGAGGATTTCAATTATTTATTATGTATGAATGTCTTTGAGTGTATCTCTAACTTGTTATAAATTTATATTAATATATTCAGATGTATTAGTTTCTAGTTATAAATTGGTATGATCATATATTTGATTGTATGTGATCACTAGTTTACATTTGTATCATGTATATGACATATTTGTATTAATGTATTTGTTTGTTTCTATGGTGTTTTATCAACATAATGTATCTACATCAATGTCGTATCAAAGTATTTTAATTGATTATAATTTAATAATTATTTTAAAAGAAATTGATGATTTAACATTTTTTGTACTGTTTTATAAGATAAGAATAAACATATTGTATGTTACATAACAACACAAATATTTAAATTTCTCTTCTTGATTATAGTTTTGAAAAAAATTTAAATAGTTTTCAGTGGAATCAATTGTTACATCAATTAACAATGTTATTCTAAAGTGTTTAATAATAAAATTAAGACTTCACTTCATTGAATATGCCAGTTAGAATATCATTTCTTACTTATACAATATTTCGTGATACGTTTAATCTAAAACATTATAGTGATCATTATTATTTTTTAGAATACATTCAAAGTTAAGACAATATATTTAAAATTAATTATTTGATAAATCTAATTAATTTTAGCTTGAAATGCTTAGTAAAACTTCTCAAAGAAAAAAGAACGATAAATATACTTGTCTACGTTTTAATTAGTAGAAAAGTTAATAAGAAAATTTCAAATTAATAGTAACAATAAGGGCAATTTTCACATATAGTAAACAAAAAATTCATATTTGTATGTTATAACAAAGTTTGCATAATTGCGCTCTATAGCAAACATATAACTGTATAACTAGCTATACATATACAACTGTATAATTCGCTGGCCTATTTCACTGTAATTGTATAATGCGTAATTGTATAATTTGCTGCCTATTTCGCTGCAATAAGTGTATAAAATTTTCTTTGCATACAATTGAATCGAAATAAAATGTTTGTATATTGTATAAGTATAAGTGTATAGGAAGAAGATATATGGTTTTCTCTCGCTTTATACAAAAACAGAAACACAATTTATACACTTCTGATGTATAAAGCAAGAGAAAATTGTATTTCACTGCAATTATATAATTCGCTGGCCTTTTTCGCAACAATATTTGTATAAAATTTGCATTTGTATACAATTGAATCGAAATAAAATGTTTGTAAATTGTATAATTAAGTGTATAGCACGAACACATATGTTTTTGCATGTGTATACACAATTTTTCCTCGCTTTATACAAAACAGAAACACAATTTATACACTTCTGTTTTGTAAAGCGAGAGAGGCGAGCAGAGGGACAGTGGCGAGCGAGAACGGGAGAGTGGCGAGCGAGAGTTTTGGAAGAGAGACGACTGATAAATGTTGACAAACGTTTGCTATGGGGCACAATTAAATCAAACAGTAGCTACTCCATTTATTTTAAGTTATTAGTTTGCTATTATATACAATTATTCCTAACAATAAAGACTTAATTTTTGTTTATATTTGGATGGTTGTTATATATTGTTTTATAATGTATGGTATTGAGGGAGTTGGTAAGAGACGTATCGTTGCAATTTGTAACTATATTAAGCAAAGGTTATTGTTTCCTATCCACAAGTAGGCAATGAAGGTTCTATATGATATCCCAACCGATGAAACTTTCGACCAAGAGCATCCGTTATTGAGATTTAAATCAAAAAATAAACATCAAGAAAATTCCTTCGACTTAAAATAGCAACAGACCATGGGCCATAAGTGTTATCTACTCTCTTATGTCTTGTATATTCGAAAGTATTTAGCATTTTCAATAGTCAACAACTTGTTGAGCCTCAACACATTTATTGTCTTAACTCCCATGATTAAGGCAAGAATGACTGAGGTTGCCTTTCTGGGCAAACCTTGGGTTACTACAGATCTTTTTCATTGTCTGCATTGTCACACCATTATATTGTATGGGTTGCAGCAAAAAGTGCATATTTGAGGAACGAAAAATTATTTGGATTGATATATTTTAATAATTAGATTGATATATTTTAATAAATAATTATTGATTTTAATAATATTTTTTATTTATTATCATTATAGTAATATCATGTTAACTCTATAATATGTATTAAAAGTGAATTATGTATGTAATATGTATGTATTATAATTGTTTTTAAAAATATATTATGCTTGTTTGGTAAGAAATTGACACATTGAATTGTAAGTATAGTAAAATATGTAATAAATGTATTATCCATCAATAAAACTTGTAGTATAGGTGAACAAAAATTTGTTCTTTGTAATATGCATTAAAATTGTATTATAAATGTATTAAAAGTGATTAAGTGAAAAAAAATATTATTGTTATAAATGGTAAATATTTTCTTAATATAGTATTATTTATGCAAGTTTTCCTCTGAGGAATAGGACCCTTTTACTGACTACGCTTTACTAGGTGATGATATTCTAATATGTATTGTATATAATGAAATGTATTGTATTATACTGCAATGTGTATTGTATCGTATTACATTGTTTTAATAATACAATATTTGGATAGATTGTATCGTTATCCGTCATTACATAATGTCACATATTCATAATTTGAATAATAAACGTACAAGAAATTATAAATACGTGGTAGAATTACTGTTAAAAGGTAGAATAAATGATAAAATAAAATTATTATATAATAAGTAAAGATAAAATTAGAAGAATATAATATTATCTAACGATAAATTTAAATAATACGATACAATATAATTCAAATAACAATAAAAAATAAGCATTAAATTTAAACTAACAATATAATACAATACCAACCGATAACAACCATCCAAATTTCACAAGGTGTAAAAGGGTATTTTGTTACTACCGTGCTTCTCAGAATTAATAATATTTTACATCACATTCATTGGTTGTGTCTTCTAGAGGTATGTATTTAATCTTCTTCATCTTTTGTCTGCTTAGTGCTTTTGGTTCTTCGTTTAATCTTGCCTCTTGGTTGAATTTGTTTCTTTTTCTGCAAATGTTGTACGTATCAATCAAGGGAAACTTAGTAAATTGAATTCATTAGGCAGAATATTTATCCATGGGACTTAATTTAATATTTTTTTATTAGATTTATCGTTGAAACTATTTATCTGATTGTCCCTTGTTTTGTTCACTCAACCACTTATGATGGTATCTACACACTCAAATGGTATCTATATACTTCGCTAGCATCAAGCACAATCTTTTTACTAAAACACTATCTCTTATCATTAGAGTTCAAGCAGTAAAAGCGAATTAAAAAACATAAGGGTATGACTGTAAGAGGGAGTTGCTTCTAACACTACAAAAAAACATCTAAATCGTGGGGGTTTCAAAGCGGAGGTTAGCTACAACTCTCACATATTACATTAAGTAATGTGGGTTTGATATCTTACGGAAAATAAAAATAAATAGCGGGATTTAAAACCCCTAGAGAAAAATTTAAGTAAATACCGGAAGTTTAAACACCTGCTATTTCAGAATATATTTTTTATTTCATAATATAAGATATATATTTTTTATTTATGAAATACAAATACTCACAACTTTTGGAAATAGGTAATTTCATAAAAAGTTATTTTTACTTTAATTGCAAAACAAAAAATAAACACAACTTTAGGAAACTTCCAAATTATCTCTCACTGTCACACTTCTCTCATTGTCGATAGAGCACTTCTCCGACGTCTACAGCGGTAGTTCTCCGTCGTCTCCATCGCACTCCTCCGCCGTCTCCTCACAGCTCTATAAACTTTAGCTGCTCACGAGATTCAAAATGGGATAGGTGTTGTAAGGTAATGTTTTCCACTTATCACCTCTTTGAATAATGAACCGGCCTCATATTTTTGGATTTTATCATCTGAATTTTCACAAATTGTACAAATTATTGCTTGTATTTACTATGTAAGCTTATTTTTTTGTTGTTTGTATAGATGCATGGAGGTAAAATTAGGTTAATATTGTTGTATTAGTCTTGGAGGAAAAATTCAAAATATTAAATTTGAACAAGTATTTTGTGGTAGAATTAGGTTTATTTTGTTATAATTTTGGCGATAATTACAAACTTTTTGAGGCATTTTGTGTATAGAGATTCTTAGTCTCAATCGTGTTGCTCAACAGGTGGCTTGTTTCTTTGTAAAATTTGTCTTCTCTGTCAATCCTTGTTTATGCATAAGGTTATATAGTTTCTCTTTCTTTAGCTGCTACATATGCCCTCGATTTCACTTATCTCTGTATACTTGTATTCGTATATTATATTCTTATAGGTCTGTAGTCCACATGTTCTAATAGGTCTTTATAGGAAGTCCTTTAGTCCTTTGGTCCACATATATTTTGTGGTAGAAGATTTTTACAGGAAGTCTCGTAGTCCACATGTTCACATATTCTGCATTTTGAGGTATCATCTCTTAGTTTGCAACAGTTTGTTCTCTCCTGTTTGCTAGCTCCCGTTGTGTGGTGGATCTTTTTTCCTTAATTATACTGTAATTTTACAACAACAAATTACATGAGAAACTAGATGACATAATCTGAGTACAAAGACAACCATCACATGCACACAGATACCATAAGTACTATATATGATGCACTAAGCATCAGACTATGTAATAATTACCCCAATCACCTTTAGGTATACCCAGGGCTTCCCACACTGCTTTAGAGGCATCAACAATGTTATTGGGGCATGGAGGCTGATAATCGTGCTCGTCATCACATCCCATGGTAGAATCACACTCATCTACAACTTTAGCTTTCACACTTCTTCCATTAGCACTTATGGTGATGTAGTTGAGACATCTATCTCCTCCGTTGTACCATCCTATTGAAAGAGCAACAACTGGAGTGTCATCAGAGTGGTATTGGTTATCACATTCTGATGGTCCACCGCCATTTCCACCATTTTCAAAGCTATTCAGGGTTAAAATAGCTTTGGTATTATCAGTCACTGGAGGTGAACATTTGTAAGTGGTGTACATCTTGCCTTTTTTGCAACAATCTGAGTCGATTTTGGGGTTACATTGTCCTGGAGTGGATTTATGTCTCTGATTTTGCCACTCGACTGGCAAGCCTGTAGTCTTGCATCTAAGCAGTAAGTAAGAGTGACAAAAACCAGCAAAACCAAAAGTGATGTTCCTAAAGTAGACTTCATGGTTTTTGTTCCCGTTTTCTAGTTAGGTGTTGTTTTGAAACGTTATTTGTGTGGAGATTGCGATGATCAAACTAGTTTATATAGTATTTCTGGTCAGACAATATGCCAATATTCTGCTCAATGCAAGGAAGTTTTCTCTTAACAAAGCATACAACTATTGAGTTTAGCAGTCAAATAGATTACTCCTAATTGTGATTTTGTTGTACTGGAGTGGACATATCACATACTATATTGTACTTTCCTTGACGATCATGCCATTTTTTCTATAATCAGTAGTTATCTAGATTGGAGTGGTGAATACAAGTTTGTATCTTTCCGTAGGTATTTAGGTGAGAAGAACAGACTTGTTTCATCTGGTCGCTAAACATGAACACCTGGATTTCTAGCAATCATCTTTTCAATTATATAAATAAGTAGAAATTCTTTTTAAAAAATTACTAATAAATAATCAAAATCTTAAACAGACTTTTTATTGATGAAGATTTGATCTAAGATTGAATTAGTTCTTCATTGATCTTGAAGTTGACATATGATAAACTTGAATTAGACTTGGTGATGTTAGTATTATCTGTATTTTTGTTTTCATCACATAATGTTTGTATGTTCATCAACAATTTGGATAAGACTCCTAAAAACATACTATGATATGACAAATTACTCTGTTTCACTAACCATGGTCATATCCGTGACAGAGGAACTAACTGATTAAACTAGAGAGTAAGAGGATTCAGGAACATATTTTACCATTTTTTGATGAATACTGACTTGAGTGACATGATTTCTAGTGATCTGGCTAGTTCATAAAATGAGTTTTCATAGATAGATTCATAACTTAAGTTAGTCGTTCTATATAAGCAAATGTTGTGATATCATGACTGTTGTTTAGATATTCCTTTTGCATAATCTTATAGAAGATATTTCTTTTGTTTAATTTATCAGGTTTGACCTCCCTTTCAATATTTTCTTTATCTTGAACTGGAGCTGGAACTGGAGAGCTGCTAGATCTTGTTTGTTTAAGGATAAAGAAAGTTGAGGTACTCTAACACCCTTTTGATATATGTTGGTATTCTTTGATGATAGCTTGATGAACTTCCTGGTATCAAGTTCATTTGTTGATGCTGATGCTGATCTTTCTCAATCTCAGCTATCTGTTTTATTTTACTTACAAAATAATTCAATGAATTTCTGCCGAATAAGTTAGTACATACACAAATTGATTGAATATCGAGTACAAGCCTGTAAATAATTCAGGTGCACTTACAATTTTGGCATGCAAAAAGAATACATTATGACCATTTCTGCATATACTCCATTTCAGCATTAGCTGGTACATAAAATTGTTAAATATCACTCTAACCTTACTATTTTCTCATGAAAATCTTATAGGTGATATTGTCTGCTAATTTTATTTTTTCGATGGATAAATCTTGGATTAAAATGCCAAGGACCACAAAGGAATATCTGGTTGGTTTGAATCAGTTTTTGGAATTTGCTTTTAAAAATGGAGCTATAGAAGATAGAATAAAATGCCCGTGTCCTCAATGTTGTTTTGGAAAATGGCAGACTAGAGAGGTAGTATTTGATCATTTGATTTGCAAGTCATTTCCTGAAAATGATGTCATTTGCGTTATGCATGGGGAAACAAGTGTGTTCCAAAATTTTAAAAGCAGAGAGTTTACTCAGGATACACTGCCTCCAAAAAATCCTATAGAATTATTGATTAACGAAGCATTTCATGGCTTTAAGCAAGATAGCTTTGATGTAGGTCCGTCGCAAATAGTGGCAGAAGAAGAGATATTAAAGGATATACACACATCATATGACAAAGACTTTTTTGAGTTGCTCAAAGATGGAAGGGAAGAATTGTATGAAGGGTCTAAGTACTCAAAATTAGAGTTTTTGTTAAAGTTGTATCACATGAAGTGTTTGTCTAGTCTAAGTGACAAAGGAATGACTATGATATTGGATCTATTCAGGGATGCCTTTGAATTTGCAAAGATCCCTGATTCTTTTTATGAGGCTAAGAAAACTATCAACAAGTTATGTCTTGATTATGTTAAGATTGATGCTTGTCCAAATGTTTCCATGTTGTATTGGGGAGATGATGTTAATGAGGAAACATGCAAGCATTGTCATACTTCGAGATGGAAGCTTAATGAGAAGAATACAAACAGTAAAGTGGTTGCTAGGGGTTAGAAAAAAAAAGACCTGCAAAAATTTTGCGTTACTTCCCATTAAAGCCGAGATTTCAAAGACTGTTCATGTGCTCTAAGATGGCAGAACATATGAGGTGGCATACGGAAGGTGGTAACGAAGATGGAATCTTAAGGCATACTAGAGATGGTGAGGCATGGAAGAAATTTGATACAACTTATCCTAAATTTGCTTTTGAATCTCGAAATGTTTGATTAGGGTTAGCTAGTGATGGTTTCAATCCCTTTGGAGCGATGAGTACTAATAATAGCATTTGGCCTGTAATTTTGGTTCCATATAACCTACCACCTTGGCTGTGCATGAAACAACCAAGTTCTATTCTATCAATGATCATTCCAGGTCCACGAATGGTAGGAAATAACATAGATGTATACTTACAACCACTTATTAAGGAGTTGAATGAGTTTTGGAGTGAAGGTATACAGACTTTTGATTCATCAAAGAATGAAATGTTTAGAATGCGGGCAGGTTTGGATAATGTTCCACCTGGAATTCCAAGAGATCAGTGGATTCTTATGTTAATTATCGTTATAAAAAAGAAACACAGGTATATATATTTAATTGTTTTAAGTAGTATGTGTAGTCATATAATTACTTTTTAATGATTGAATTTCGTGTATCTTTTTTGTTAGAAAATGTGCAACAGAAATGCTGAAAGTCGAAAGAAACAAATCATTCCACACACATGTGGATCCAAAGCTAAATCTAGAAGAAGCGCTGAAATGGTTAAAGATTTTAGTTCTTTTCATTTTATTTAATTATTAAGATGACTTATTGTGTAATTATTTTTAATTAGTTAAGTTATTATAAGTTGATTATTTTGCTTATAGATGGTTGAGACCGGTCAAATGCCTGGACGAGCAGAACTTTATCTTACTACTCATAAGAATGTAGATGGAGCATATGTAAATGAAGCGGCAAAAGTTATCTGTGTAAGTTAGTTAATGGGGGAAATAATA